>NC_072425.2:18455000-18675000 GCF_028878055.3 Symphalangus syndactylus
ACTTTAATAATAAACAGAAATGTTTCAAATTTGATGAAAACTATAAACCCACAAATTCAAGAAGATCAATGACCCTCAAGCAGAATAAACATTAAGAAAACTACACCAAGGTATATCATAATCAAAATGCTTAAAACCAGTGATAAAGAGCAAATCTTAAAGACAGCCTGAGACCCTCTATGTACAGAGAAATAAAGGTAAGAATGACAGCAAACTTCTCATAAGAAACAATGCAAGCCATAAGATAATGGAGCAAGAATTTTTTTTTTTTTTTTTTCAGAGTTTCACTCTGTTGCTCAGGCTGGAGTGCAGTAACGCAATCACAGCTCACTGCACTTGACTTCCTGGGCTCAGGTGATTCTCCCACCTGAACCTCCTGAGCCGCTGGGATTACAGGTGTGCACCATCACACCCAACTAATTTTTTGTATTTGTAGCAACATCTTTTAAAGAGGTACTGAAAGAAAATGCCAACTTAGATTTCTATACCCAAGGAAAACATCCTTCAAAAACAAAGACAAAATAAAGACTTTGTTTAGACAAACAAAAGCTGAGAGAATACATCACCAACAAACCAACACTATGAGAAATGTTCAAAAAAGTTCCTCAGGCTGAAGGAAAATTTTATCAGATACAGATCTACACAAATGCAGATCTACACAAAGCAATGAAGAGCACTAGAAATAGTACCATAGGGATAACTATAAAAGACTATGTTATTATTTTTAAGTCTTTTATAAGATAATAAAATTTTAAAGCAAAAATGATAACAATGTATTGTGGCATCTATGACATACATAGAAAAAAATGTATGCCAACAATAGCACCAGGGCTAGAAGAGGAGCAATAAACATGTTGTTCTTACACTACACATGAAGTTGTGTATTACTTAAAAGTAGACTGTGATAAGTTAAAGATACAGGGTATAAACTCAAAAGCAACTACTGAGAAACAACAACAACAAGAAATAGAACTGGTAAGCCAACAGAGGAAACAAAATGAGATAAAAATAATTAATAAAAAATATGTTGGAAAAGTAGGAAAAGGAGAAAAAACAACAGATGGGAAAAAATAAATTAAACAAAAAGCAAGATTGGTACATTTAAACCCAACCACATCAATAATCATGTTAAACGTAAATGGGCTAAACACCCCAATTAAATGGAAGAAATTGTCAGACTAGATAATATGATGTCTACAGGAAACCCACTTCAAACCTAAAGACACAGATAGGTTCAAAGCAAAAGGATGGAAAAGAATATTTCATGCCAACACAAATCAAAAGAAAGCTGTAGTGACTACACTAATATATGACAAAGCAGATTTCAGAGAAAAGAATATTAACAGAGATAAAGAGGGTCACTTAATAATGATGAAGGGGTCAATTAATCACGAGGACATATCATTCCTTAATGTTTATGCAACTAATGACTGAACACCAAAATACAGGAAACAAAAACTTATAGCACTGAGAAAAAATAGACTAATCCACAATTATAGTCAGAGATTTTAATACCCTTCTCTTAATAATTGATAGAACAAATTGACAGAGAATCAGTAATAATACAGAAAACTTGAACAATACTATCAACCAACTTGACCTAATTGACATCTGTAGGACACTCAACTGCAACAAAAGAAGAATATACATTCTTTTCAAGTGTGTGTGGAACATCCACTAAGACGAATCACAGTCTAGGCTGAAGTCAATGAATCACAGCTTGCAGGCCAAATCCAGCCTGTAGCCTGTTTGCATACAGACTATAAATTACCAATAGTTTTATATTTTTTCAAGAGTTGAAAACACAATAATATACAATGGAGATCATATAGTTCACAAAGCTTAAAATATACATTATCTGGCCCTCTGCAGAAAAGTGTGCTGACTCATATTGTAAGCCATAAAACTATGTTCTCTGACCACATGGAATATATTCTTAGTAACAGATACATAACTAGAAGTCCCCAAATACATGGAAACAAAAAACCACACATCTAAATAATTTATGGGTCAAAAAAGATATCAGAAGAGAAATTAGATAGCATTGTGAATGGAATTAAAATTATATACAACATAACAAAATCTGAGGGATGCAGCTAATTCAGAGTTTGGAGGGAAATTCATAGCATTAAATGCTTATGTTAGAAAAGAAGAAAGGTCTCAAATCAGTGACCAAAACTTCCACCTTAAAAAACTAGAATGTTTAACCCAAAGTAAGCAGAAGAAAAAATTTTAAAAAGTGAAAACAATAAAGTTAAAAACAAAAACAATAGAAAAAGCCAATAAAACCAAAAGCTGGTTCTTTAAGAAGATTGATTAAATTGATAAAACTAAGACTAGAACCAAAAATAAAATGGAAAGAACTAAAAACAGAACTACTATTTGATCCAGGATGGCAGCCTGAGCAAGAAAAAAAGAGAGATGACACCAATTACCATTATTGGGAATAAAAGAGAGTATGTTCTCCAGATCCTAGAAGCATTAAAAGGATAACAAGGAAATATTTTGAACAGCTTTATGCCCAGGAATTGGAAAAATTAAATTAAATGAAAAATTCCTTAGCAGACACAAACTACCAAGGCTTATCTAAGAATAGATAACCTGAATGACAATATATCTATTTTAAAAATTGAACTGTTGTTTAAAAACTTTCCCACATCCAGGCCCAGAGAGCCTCACTGGTAAAATCTGCAAATATTTACAGAATAAATAATACCAAATATACATTAAATATTTCAGAAAACAGGCAAGAAAGGAACACTTCTCAACTCATTATATGAGACCAGTATTACCCTAATACTAAAACCAGATATTATAAGAAAACCACAGACCAATCCATATTCCTTACGAACATACACATAAAATTTCTTAACAAAATTTTAGGAAATTGAATCTAATAATATATTAAAAGGGCAATTTATTATGTCCATGGGGGGATTTATTCCAGAAATGGAAGTTTGGTTTAACACTCAAAAATCAATCAGTATATTTCATTATATTAAATTATTAAAAGAGAAAACCCAGGCTGGGCACAGTAGCTCACATCTGTAATCCTAGCACTCTGGGAGGCTGAGACTGGATACCAGCCTGGGCAACAGAGTGAGACCCTGTCTCCATAAAAAAATAAAATTAAATTAAAATTAAAAAGAGAAAACCCATATGATAATTTCAATAAAAGCAGATAAAGCATGTGATGAAATTCGATATCCATGTATGATTTAAAAACCCTCTGGAAGGGTACTTTCTGTTAAATAGTATCTATTTCAAAATCCACAGCAAATGCCATATTTAAATGGTAAAACACTGAATGCTTTCCCCCTAAGATTTGGAAAAAGGCAAGAATGCTTGATTTCACTACTTCTACTCAATAGTGTACTGGATGCTCTAGCCAGTGCAGGGAGGCAACAAAAAGAAATAAGACGCATACAGACTGGAAAGGAAGAAGTAAAATTGTTTTTATTCACACACAATATCATTATCTACATAGAAAGTTGTAAGAAATATTAAAAAAAGGTATAAGAACTAATAAGTGAGTTTAACAAGGTTGCAGAATACCAAGTCAATCTACAAAAATCAATTGTATTTCTATAAACAAGAATGGAGTTAAAGTAAAAATAAATACCATTTACAATAGCGTCAAAAATATGAAATGCCTAAAAGATTAGACAAAAGATCTGCAGACTTTACACTAAAAACTGAAAGACTGCTGAGAGAAATTAAAGAAGACTTACATAAATGAAGAGATGTACCACATTCATGGATCTGAAGACTTAATATTGTTAAGATGTCAACTATCTGCGAATTGACCCACACATTTAATACGACTCCAATCAAAATCCCAGCAGGCTTTTTTTTTTGTAGAAATTGACATGCTTATTCTTAAATTTGTATTAAAATTTGAAGGACCTAGAATGACCAAAATAACTTTGAAAAAGAATAAAGTTAAAAGACTACCTGGTGTTAAGAATTATTATAAAGCTACAGTAATCAAAGAGTATGGGTTTGGCATATAGGCAGACTTACAGATCAATGGAATAAAACAGAGTCTAGCAATGTGCCTATACATCTACGATCAGTTGATTTTTGACATAGGTGCCAGAGTAACTCAATGAAGAACAGATGATTTTTAAAGAAAGGGTACTAGAACAATTGGACAGCTATATATAAAAAATGATATTTGATCCATATATCATACCACATATAACCATTAACTTGAAATACATCATTGATCTAAATATAACAACTAAAACCATAAAACTTCCAGAAGGGATTAGAAGGAAAAATCTTGACCTTAGGGCTAGCAAAGATTTAGTAAATGTAATGCAAAAATCACTAACTACAAAAGAAAAAAATTAATAAACTGGACTTCATCAAGTTTTAAAACTTTCGTTTTTCAAAAATACTGTTAAGAAAATGAAAAGGCAAGCTACAGACTGGGAGAAAATAGTTCATACATATCCAACAAAGGAATTGTACTTAAAATATACAAAGAACCCTTTCAACTGAATAAGACAAATAACCCAATGAAAAGCAGTTAAAAATTTGAACAGATGCTTCACCAAAGAAGTTATACTAATGGCAAGAAAAGCTCAAAATCATTACTTGTTAGAGAAATGCAAACTAAAATCATAAACAAATACACATCCACTAGAATGATTCAAATTAAAAGAATGACTATCTCAAGTGTTGGCAAGGATGTGGAAGAATTGAGACTCAAATGCTCAGCTGCTGGGATATAAAATGATACAACCACTTGGAAAATAATTTGGCAGTTTCTTTAAAAGTTAAACATACATCTACTGTGCAATCCAACCCTTCCACCCCTAGGTATTTATCCATAGGAAATGAATGCATATGTCCACACACAGACTTCTATATGCATGTTCACAGCAGCTTTACTTTAACAGCCCAAACTGGAAACAAGCAAAATAACCCTCAACAGGTAAACTGTCGTACAGGTGTACAACAGAGTACTACTCATTAAACAAACAAGGACACACTCAACAATATGAATGAATCTCAAGATCATTATTCTGAGAGAAAAAAAGCCAGACAAAATAAAGAATTTACATAAAGTTCTAGAAAATGCAACCTAGACTACAGTGACAGGAAGTAAGTAGACCAACGGTTTCCTAGAAATGGGGTTGGGGGAGTGATGGCTTGTATTAGGCCATTCTTGCATTGCTAGTCTCAGGGAATATCTGAAACTAGGTAATTTATAAAGACAAGAGGTTTAATTGGCTCACGGTTCTGCAGCCTATACAAGCATGGCGCCGGCATCTGCTTGGCTTCTGGGGGGACTTAGGGAGCTTTTACTCATGGAGGAAGGTGAAGTGGGAGCAGGCATGTGACATGGCCAGAGCAGGAGCAGGAGTGAGAGAATGAAGGCAGGTGCCACACACTTTTAAATGACCAGGTCTCTTGAGAACTCTCTCAAGGACAGCACCCGAGGGGAATGCTAAACCATTCATGAGAAATCCACCCTCATGATCCAATCACCTCCCACCAGGCCCTACTTCTACCATGGGGGATTACATTTCAACATGAGATTCGGGGTGACAAATACCCAAACTAAATCAGGGATGCATTGTAAATGGGTAGCAGGAACCTTTTAGGGGTGATGGACATGTTCATTATCTTAACTGTGATGATGGTTTCCCAGGCATTTACATACATACGCCAAAACTCATCAAATCATACACTCTAAATATACGCAGTCTATTGTATGTCAATTATAAAGCTATAAAAAAAGAATCCATGCGCAACAGAAACCAAACACGTACGTACAATAACAGAAATGACAAAACATCTGCGGGATACTTTAAAACTTAACTAAGAAGTACTAAAACAAGACCTAAGTACCCAAATCATGTTCCCAGATAGGAAAACTCAGTATTGCAAATATGTCGAATCCCTTCAAATCAACTTATTACTCACTGCAATTGCACTGAGGATCAAAACATAGTATTTTGTGCAATTTGACGAGTTGAATCTAAAGTTCTTTTAGAAAAAATAATATGTGGTAGTAACCAAAACAATTTTGAAAAAGAGTAGAAGGAAGAAAATAGTTCTAGCAGACATTAAAACATATTCTAAAAACCTTGAAAACATGACTCTAAGTGAAAGAGGCCAAACAAACAAGGTCACATCTCATATGATTCCATTTATATGGAATATCCAGAATAGGCAAACCCATAGCAACAGAGCACAGATTAGTGGTTGCCAGGGGAAGGCAGGCAAGGGAGAATAAGGAGCAACTTTTAATGGGTACAGGATTTCCTTTTGGGGTGATAAAAATGTTTTGGAACTAGATAGAGGTGGTGGTTGTTCAACATTATTAATGTACTAAATGCCACTAAATTGTTCACTATAAAATGGTTAATTTTATGTTACTGGCAACTTTACCTCAGGTTTTAGAAAATCAACAATTTGCTAACTTCAAAAACAATGCTATAAACCTGCGATCACTGAAACAGTGAGCTATTGCGGAAGAATAGGTTAAATTGATTAATTAAAGAGAATGCGGCCTAAAAACAGTCTGGAAAATCCCTCTCTTTGGGGCCCAAGCAAATGCCACCCAACAACAAGATTTCTTCCTGTGGTCAGCAGGCTGCTTCCTAAATCACTTGAAGCCAGCAGGCCTTAAGTTATAAGCAAGATGTTGCAACGTCCTCATAACACAGTACTTTAAATTTAAGCAGAAAAGTAGCGTTGAATGTTAAGGGCATGATTTGCTGTTAGTGGTATGATTTGACCTAACCTGAGTATTGTTTATGCCCCTGGCCCTGGGCCTGCTGCAGTGTAGCTGCTGTTATATCTACTACAAACTCTATGCACATGGGCCTCACATCCCAGCCCGAAGGGCAAAGCCCACCCAGCATTTCTGCAGACCCCTAAGATAGGGCTTCCAGGATCAGCCCCTCATCTGCTAGCTGAGGTCTGGCTTGAGGTCATCAGCGGTCAGAAGGAGGTGGGAATAAAGTTTCTTTCTTTTTCCCCCATGTCCTGTATCCCCTGCATAAGGGCCCTATATTAAGGAAAAAGAAGCTGCTGTGGGTTTCATCTGTGAGATAGGAAACGAGAGTTCTAATCAGCGTAAATCTGTGCATATGCAAAGACCTCTAGCGTATGACAACTGCAGCTCATCAAAACTACAGGGAGAAGACAGTGTTCGGAAAATGGCTACACAACTGGAAAAAAATAAGTTAGACTCCACTTTATACTCCACTCCAAAATAAAAATCTGATGTTTAAAAAGCCAAATCAATAAAATAGACGGTATATTAGCTGAAAATCGATATTTCTATTATCCTGAGGTAGTCAGGCTTTTTTGTTTCTAATTTTTTTAAGTTTTTATGTAAAAATAATTTCAGATTTCAAGATCGGCTACAAAAATAATGCAAAGAATTCCTATATACCCTGTCCCCAGATTCCCTAAAATGTTAACATTACTATGTTTGCTTCCCCTTCTTTCTCTGTATTTATATATGTATACATTGCATTCCCATGCATGTGTGTATATATGTTTTCATATCCATGTGGTCATTTACATGCTGTGTCCTTCTCAGTGTAGCATATCAGCAGGCACATGACATCTAATTGTCTCATTACTGGTAATGTTAACTTGGATCACTCGCTTACAGTGGTATCTGCTGGGTTTCCCCACTTTTATTCCTTTATAATTAACAAGTATTTGTGGAAGATACTCTGAGACTCTCTAAATATACTATTTCTCATAAAAATATCACCTCCTAGTTTTAGCATCTAGACAGGTCTTTCAAAGAATTAAGACCAAACAAATAATAACAATCATAAAGAAAGAAAGAAAAAGATTGACAGATTACATAAAAACAAAACAAAACTTTGATAAGAGGAACAAACGTATCAACAAAATGTGATACTATGAACAAGGCTGAAAGATTGACAGTCCGAGAGAAAAATATCTGTAACATATATAACAGGCAAAGAATCAATACACAGAATATATGAGGGAAGCCTAGAAACCAGGAAGAGAAAGCCAGCCATATGAGCCAACTACAAAAACTGGAAACTGATAGTCAAATGCAAATGGCCAAGAAACATGAAAAGATGCTCAACCTTATTGCTAATCACAGAACTGCACATTCACAAAATGACCTCCTAGTTTTGAAAAGTAATAAAAAGACTGACAATAAAGGGTAATGGTATGGACAAGGGTAAATAGCTATTTGGGTATACTGTTTACTAGGAGTATATATAAATTGGTAAAGCATTTTTGAAAAGCTACCTGGTATAGTAATTACTGAAATTTAAAATGTACACATCCTTTGATCCACCAGCACACACCCAGAGATGTAGGAATGGGAATACTCATCATCAGCATTGCTTTTCACAGACCAAAAAGAAAAATCTAAATTTTTATCAGCAGTGCAGTGGTTATTAAGTTATTCTACAGTAGGGAAACATACCAGTAGAAGAATAGAGGCTGAGTGACATGTCATGACATGGAGAGACTTCTTACATATAATGTTAAGGGAAAAAGAAAAGTCAAGGCACATTATGTACTGCATAAGAATACATAATAATAACACTAAGGTAACAGCCACAACGCTCATGCTACTGCCAGTCACTGTTAAATACATTACAAACATTAGCTAATTTAATCCTCAACACAATTCTATAAGGAAAGTCCTGCTATTAATCCTCACTTTTGAGACAAGACAACTGAGGCACTAAGAGGTAAAGTAACTTAACCAAGGTCACCATCAAACTATAGGGCCTCTCTATAAATAGGTATTTGCAGATTTGTAGGAAAAGGATTGGAGGGATACAGACCAAACTGTTAACGATAATTACCTCTGGGAAAGGGAAGGTGACAGGGCTTTATTGCTTGAATCTTTTACAATGAGAGTATATTTATACAGTATAACACTTGTGGTATTAAAACAAAACAATACTTTACAAAGACATGAATGAATGAATGAATGACAGAAGTGAGTTGACAGATTCCCTGGATGTCTGCCTACTTCAAGAACCAGAACAGATCCTTCCTTCCAGTCTCATCTCCCCTTCCTGGAGACATCTCATGGACTCTTTCTCTTCTTCAGTGGTCTCCACCTTTCAATACCGCTCACCAGCCACAATCCTCATCTCCAGCCACATCTCCTCTTCCTGATTTGCATAATCCCTCCTGCAAACAGCCTTTTAATACTATAAATCTGGACTACGAAAATTAAGAAAGATGGCTCCGAAGCATTTTGAGTCTTCCATACTTTAAGGAGTAACTAGCAAGTATTTTACAAGCACACAATAGCATACTTCCTGCCTATATATATAATATTAAGGCTGAAACATAAGTGTTTTGGAAAGAGTTATGACAGGCTTAGAAATAAACAGATTCTCTGGCTAACTCTGAATTAACATAAAATTAAAGCAAGCCAGTACTTCCACTTCCAGGAATATGGAGTAAATATACTTTTCCCTAATCTTCCCAGTAAGCACAACTAAAAAAACTGGAGATTATACCAAACAAACACAAGAAGACTCTGAAAGGTGAAATAATATGTCTGACCAGCTAGGGATCTCATGACCCAGGGAACAACATGGTGGTGAGTTCTGTGGTTTTCTTTCTGCCTCATATATCCCAGACTTGAAGCTAAAGAAATCAGCAACCCAGAAACAGCAGTAAACACAAACCAAAAACCAAAGAAACAAACAAACAAAAACAACAGAAGCCTGCTTTCTCTAGTCAGGGGGCAGCCTAGCAAGAGAGAAAACGTTTAGACAATAATTGCTCTATTCTAGCCAAATGCCACATAAAATACTGTGGCCCTACACCCACCCGTGCCAACAAAGCCAGAGTAAGGATCCCAGACTTCCACATCTAAACATCTAAAAAATAATTCATACTAATTCTACACAGTCTCTTCAAGAAAACAGAAGAGGATGGAACACTTTCCAATTCATTTTATGAATCTAGTATTACCAAGCCAGACAAAGACAGTATACAAAAAGAAAACTACAGATCAATATCCCTCATAAATACAAACACAACATTTTTTTTTCTTTCTTTTTCAGACATCTGTAATAGCCAAAAAAAATTCTTAACAATCTGTTATCAAAGAGAATTCAGCAATAAACAAAAAGAATTATATACCATGACCAAGTGAAACTTATTCCAGGGATGCACGGCTGGTTTAATATTCAAAAACCAATCTATTTAATCCACCATGTTAACAAACTTTAAAGGAAAACAAAAATCGCATGATCATATCAATTGATGCAGGAAAGGCGTCTGACAAAATTCAACACCTATTCATGATAAAAACTCTCAGAAAAACAGGAATGGAAAGGAACTACCTCAACTTGATAAACAGTACCTACCAAAACACCTTCAGCTAATATTATACTTAAGAGTGAAAGACTGGGGCCAGGCACGGTGGCTCAAGCCTGTAATCCCAGCACTTTGGAAGGCCAAGGCAGGTGGATCACAAGGTCAGGACTTTGAGAACAGCCTGGCCAACATGGTGAAACCCCATCTCTACTAAAAATACAAAAATTAGCTGGGCATGGTGGCACACGCCTATTAATCCCAGCTACTTTGTGGGCTGAGGCAGGAGAACTGCTTGAACCCAGAAAGTGAAGGTTGCAGTGAGGTGAGATCACACCACCGCACTCCAGTTTAGGCAGCAAAGCAAGACTCAGTCTCAAAAAAAAAAAAAAAAAAAAAAGAGTGAAAGACTGAATGTTTTCCACCTATGATCAGCAATAAGGCAAGAAGGTCTACTCTCTCACAGGTAACATGGTGCTAAATGTTCTACCCTTTGCAATAAGGCAAGAAAAAGAAATAAAAGGCATACAGATGGGAAAGAAAAAAGGATGAGACTGTTGTCCAGGTGGAAAATCACAAGGAATCATAAGAAAAAAACAAAACCAAAAACCTAGAACTAATAGTGAGTGCAGCAAGGTCACAGGATGTAAGATAAACCAATAAAAATTAACTGAATTTCTATATAACAGCAATGAACTTGTGAACATCAAAATTAAAAGTACGATTCCATTTATAATTGCTCAAAATCTAAAAATAAGTATTTAGGCTTAAATCTACCAAAACATTATAGAGCTTGTTTGCTGAAAACTACAAAACGCTGGTGAAAGAAATGAAAGAAGAACTAATAAATAAAGAGACATACTATGTTCATGAATTGGAATACTCAACATAGTGGGGATGTGAATCCTCCTCAAATTGATAAGCAGATTTAACATCAATTCCCGTTAAAACACCAACAAGTTTTTTTTTTTTTTGAGATGGAGTCTCGCACTGTCGCCTGGCTGGAGTGCAGTGGCGCAATCTCGGCTCACTGCAAGCTCTGCCTCCCGGGTTCCCGCCATTCTCCTGCCTCAGCCTCTGGAGTAGCTGGGACTACAGGCGCCTGCCACCGCACCCAGCTAATTTTTTGTATTTTTAGTAGAGACGGGGTTTCACTGTGGTCTCGATCTCGTGATCCGCTCGCCTTGGCCTCCCAAAGTGCTGGGATTACAGGCATGAGCCACCGCGCCCGGCTTTCCAACAAGTTTTTTGTAGATATAGGCAAGATTATTTTAAGATTTATATGGACAAATAACTGGAATAGCTGAAATCATTTTGGAAAGGAGAATAAAGTAGAAGGAATTATTCTACCTGCTATGGTTTGAACGTCCCCTCAAAAAATCCTGTGGATACTTAATCCCCATTGTAGCAGTATTGAGAGGTGGGGCCTTTAAGAGGTGATTGGATCATGAGGGCTCATTCATCAGATTAATGGATTCATTGGTTATCACAGGAGCAGAACTGGTGGCTTTATAAAAAGAGGAAGAGATCTGAGCTAGCATGTTAGCACCCTCAGCCTCCTCGCCATGAGATGACCTGCACTGTTTTCAGACTCTGCTGAATCTTCACCAAGCAAGAAGGCCCTCACCAGATGTGCCTCTTGAACTTGGACTTCCCAGCCACCAGAACTGTAAGACATAAATTTCATTTCTTTATAAATTATCCAGTTTCACATATTCTGTTATAAGCAAAAGAAAATGGACTATTACAGTATCCAATTTCAAGACTTATCATACAGCTGCAGTAATCACTATTGTGTGGTATTGGCAGAGGGATAGACACATAGAATGAAAGTAGAAAACCACACAATAAGCTCAGCTGATTTTTGAGAAAGGTTCAAAAGCAATTCAAAAGGAAAGATTGCCTTTTCAACAAATAATGCTAGAGCAATTAGTCTTTCAAACAGGGGAGAAGGAACTTTGAACTCAGTTCACGTCTTATACAAAAATTAAGGAAAAAATGGATCACAGACTTAAGTGTTAATGTAAAACTATAAAAGTTGTAGGAGAAAACAGGAGATAATCTTCAGGATCTAGAGCTAGGCAGAGAGTTCTTAGACTTGACACCAAAACATGATTCACAGATAGAAAAAGTAATAAATTGGACTCCATCAAAATTAGAAACATTTGCTCTGTGAAAGGCCCTGTTAAGATCAAAAGGCAGGCAAAGACTAGGAGAAAATATTTGGAAACCACATATCCAACAAAGGACTCATAGCTGGAATACACAAAGAGCTCTTAAAACTCAACAGTAAAAAAACAAACAATCCAATTAGCAAATGAGTAAAGGGCATGAAGAAATTTTCATCGAAGACATATAGATGGCAAATAAGCACATGAAAAGATGTTCAACACCATTTATTAACCACTAGGGAAATACAATGTGAAACCAAATGAATTATCACTATGCACCTGTCAGAATGGCTAAAACAAAAAAATACTGACAATAACAAATGCTGGAAAAGAGGTCGAGAAACTGGATCCTCATATATTCATTACAGCTACACCAAAAAGTAGTTTAACATTTTCTTTAAAAACTAAACATGCAACTACCATGTGACCCAGCAAATGCATTCCTGGATATTTATCCCAGAGGAATAAAAACACAGCCACATGAAAGCCTTCATGTGAGTATTTATTCATAATGGCTCCAGAGTGAAAACAACCAAGATGTCCTTCAGTGGGTAAATGGTTAAACAAATTGTGGGATATCCATACCATGGAATACTATTTATCAGTAAAAAGAAATAAACTATTAACCCACACAATAGACTCTCTGCATGAATCTCAGGAGAATTATGCTGAGTTTTTTTTTTTAAGCCAATTCCAAAAGGTGACATACTATATAATTCCATTTATATAAGATTCTTCAAATGCCAGAATTATAGAAATGGAGAACAGATTAGTGGCTATCAAGGGTTAAGGAGAAGGTGGTAGTATAAGGGAAGTGAGTATGCTACAAAAGGACAACATGAAAGATCCTTATGGTGACAGAAATTATATTTTGGCAGCTTTTTTCTATATTTTATGAGGCTTTGATATCCTGAGGTCTTGCAGAAGCAGGGAGGGACTGCCCCTCCCAGGTGAATGACTTGCTTGTGTGCATGCCTTGGATATGCAAACCAACCAATGCTGAGTTCTTATCTCCATCTGCCTGCATTCATGGGCTCTTGCAGTCCAGGACATGATTCCCCTGCCCTAAATCACCCCAGGGCCAGGTACCTGACAATGAGGGACTCACCCATGTACCCCAGGACCTGCCCAAATTATTCAAACTTAATCAATCCTAAGTGTGCTCACCCTGCTTGACACTGCCCTTCCTGGCTCGTTTCTCCCTGGCTCCCTGTGCTTCCTGACCCACCCCATGTTTCCCCACCTGTGCTTCCCCACCTGTGCTTCCCCAGGTGGCCCTACAGGGTGTGGCCTGTCTGCTCCTCTTGGGAACTGTGAATAATAATCTTTCCAGTGGCAACCCTCTCCTAATTTATTGGCCACATCATACATGAATAAAAACAAAAACCTGGGCACATTTTAAAACAGAAATGTTCTGTATCTTGACTGTATTAATGTCAGTATCCTGGTTGTGACATTGTACTAGTCTGCAAGACTTTACCACTGCCGGGGGGGAGGGTAAACAGGATCTCTCTGTAGTACTTCCTACAACTGCATGTGAGTTTACTATTATCTCAAGATAAAAAGTTTAACTGAAAAAAAAAAGAAAAATTAAAGCAAGCGCCTCATCTTTTTTCATCCATCCAATTAACTGACGTTTCATTATTAGAAGGCTTTTTAAATAGGGAAATTAGAAAGTTTTAGTGAACAGAAGGAAGTACCAGAACACTGACTGTTCCCTACCACTTTCCAAATGAATCAACTACGGAACAAGTCATTAGCGGGAACTTTGGGTCAAAACGAAAAGTTCATGGTTGGCAGGGAAGGGAAGCCTAGAAGAAGACAAGACCAGCTCCTCTGCAACCAGGTGATTTAAGCCACTATTTCTAATGGGATCACCTAACGATAGCTGATGTTTGCCTCCTGCACACCTCGTGGATGCCAGCACTGTGCTAAGTGTGCCACGTGCATCCTCTCAGACCACAGCTCTGCTCCCTTGGGGCCAGGGTGCGGCAGGACAAAGGGGAATGTGGAGGAAAGGACCTTAAAAGAGGTTTGTTAATCCAGGCCACAGGGAACAAAGGCCCAGGGCTAGTTACAAAACCACTTTCCGCATTTCAGTAAATCTCGGCTTAATGTATTTTCTAACAAAACAAAAAGGAGGAACACCTGGTGCCTTTTATCAAAACAAGCTATGGTTTGGAAAATAAACCCATCTGTGTGGCAGGACTGAAAGTCTGTGGTTATTTCTGCAGTTAGTAGCCCCACGATAGCAAAGCTCCGTGCTCAGGAAGCTGGGACAGCAGGAACAAGCTGCCGCCCTTGTTTCCTCATTGGCTTCATGGAGGCAGAGTTCCAGGAGGGGCAACTAACTGCCTGAGGCTTTGGGCTGCCGCTGTCCTCCAGCCCATGGAGAACGAGGGCAATTTTCCTGCCCCCTGAAAGGCCCCCACCACAGCTTCGGCTTTCTGAAAATCCATGTGACAGCTGTGCTCAGACGGGATATGCTGATGTCCCACATTTCCATTTGATATCTGCCATATGTTTTTAACAAGATATAGTTGCCATCTTCACATGTTTTTCATAACGTGATTTTTTTAAATTCCTTGAGCACTATATAAAAATGCAAGCTTGTTTGAACCTGTAACACCACTGAGATTCTTTTTTCCTTCTCTTACTTTAGTAAGTAAAAGAATAGGACCTCATCTGGAGGTTTGGGATTTTAAACTTATCCCTCCCTATGTTCCCTATACCCAGCCCACTGGCCCAGAGAGAAGCGGACCTCTCCTAGGACCCCCATAGTCCCGCATATTTGCATTCGAGCATTTGAAACTCCAAGTATTCAGGAAATTCCTACTACGTTTTTGGCATATATAAATTATACAGGTCCAGTTGTTTCTTAAAAAAAGGTTCTTTTGTCTAATTAGTTTCAGAAATAAATAGTGTTGAGAGAAAGAGACATGGGGGGAGGGGGGAGCAGCAAAAAAGGGGAAGTGGAGACTTCCAGCGCAGCTGGCCCATGTGCTGCCCGCACAGGCCGAGCCCAAGGCTGGCTTCCCAGCGCGCAGGGGCAGGACAGGGCAAGGGCTAAAGAAACATAACCCGGTGCCCCTCTCAGACTGGGCTCTGGATCCCAACTCCTCTGCCCCCTCGAGGGCCCTGCTTCATCAGCCAGCCCCTCTCTCCTGTATCTACGCCCCTCCCTTTCTTTGGTTCCTTCTCATCAGCAACTAGACACATTCAACACTTTCCTACCTTTAACAAAGGGAGTCATGGCATCCTCTAGCTTGGGTCATGGCATCCTCTAGCTCCCGCTATGCCCTGGCCTCCCCTCTTCAAAGGCCATCTGCACTCTCAACCTCTCGTTGTCACCTCCCACTTACCCTGCAGGTCCACTCTAACCATGCTTCTGAGCTTGCCACCAAGTTCACAACCATCTCCTTGCATTAAACCTAATGGACACCCTACAGGCTCCTTTCACTTCGGCAACTTTGAACATTACTCACCACACCTTCTTACAGAAATACACTTTTCCCCTTAGTTTTCTTTAATTTTCCACCTACCTCTCCAGATGCTCAAGCTTAGTTCCCTTTTGAGTGCCTCCTCCTCTGCCCATCCTTAACCAGTAACCCTCCATGGTAGTGAAGTCTGAAATGGCACATCCTCTCTTCTAGTCCCACAACCCTCCCTAGACAAGCCCACTTATGCCCGCAGTCCTTGCTGTATGAAGATGGTGCCCAGACCTCTCTCCAGACCTTCAGCCCTAGGGCTCCGCTAGATGTCATACAAGCAGCTCAAACTCAAGGTGTTCAAAACTGACCCAAGAGTCTCCTTCCCACCTCCACCTGACCTGGCTGTCTCTGTTCCTGTCCCAGCAGAGAACACCAGCATCTACCCACGGCCAGCAAGACATCCTGTGGCACTCTCATCCTTCCCCTTCCTCCCCACTCCCCCACCTCCCAACATTCAACCCATTCTTGCCATCAAAGAATACATATTTGGGTTCCAACATCCCGCATTCCCACAGCCCCAGGATCCATGTACTGCTTCACATGTCCACTGTCAATAGCCTGGCACAGGCTCTAGCTCTCACTCTGCACGAATTCACAGCCTCCACACACGCCCACCTGCCTCACTGCTTATCCTCCCCCAAAGGGTTTTCCGTACCAACCAAGTGATTTTGGGAAAACACAAATCTGGCTAAGAGCCTCCTTTTTCTTAAAATCTCCCAATGACTCCCACCACCCTCAGAATAATAGCAAACTCCTTAGGGTGGCTATGATCTGGTCTCACCCACCTGCCCATCCTCGTCTCTCACCTCTCACCTGACGGAGCCCGGCCTTCTCAGGATACTGGATTTCCAGTGCCTTGGACAATAGCTAAGTGGCCAATAAACATTTGTGAAACCAATGAGCAAATAAATAAATGAATGAGTAACGGTCAGAAAAAGTGTCACTAAGGGGCTATGTAACCTGGATTTTAAGGATGAGAAAAGTTTTACTTAAAAGTTGGGGGGCTGGGTATAGACATTTCAGAAACATGAAAAAAGAGGTTTTAAAGGTACAATGGTACAAAGTTCCTGCTTATTCTGGATGTGAGAAAGTGAGCCGTTCAATGGGTCTGCAGAAAGGATGAGTAGAAGGAAGTGAGACTGTAAGATACACTGAAATCATGTAAGCCAAACCAAAGAATTTGGATTTTTATCCTATATGTGGTTATCAGCGAGACCTCCTGGGGAGTGGCTCCTTGCCTGCCGCTGAAACCCATGCTTATTATCATCAGGCCTTTGCTCTTCTAGATATGCCCGAAGGCGGAAAGCACCCTTCAGGCAGGAACTCTGATGCAGGGCCCTCCAGGGGACTGAGGCCCACTAAAGCTTGGGAATCCCTTACCTGGACTTTCAGAAAGAGTCACGGAGCCTGAGGCTGATCTGTCACTTCAGGGTTACTTTGCCAGAAAGACTCCTGTGTGTTGGGTGGGATTTCTCCAGAAGAGAATGGAGGAGGTCTTAAATTGGAGTAAGAAAAAAGAATAAAATATCTCCTAGTCTCTCTGAGATCAGGACGCAGTTTAGCCTGGCTGCTAAGGTGTGGCAGCTCTCAACGCTTTTCTGAGGTAGGCAAGATGAAGGCAGCCAACAGCAAGACACAGGGCTGTCTAAGAAGAGGTCTGAGCATGGACCTGGACCCCTACCACAGCTGTCAAGATCCTCTGAGTTTTAATATCTCACTCCCATTATCCCCAAAGTCCCAGAAAAGTCTCAGTAAAAGTAAGTTTGGTCTCAGCTGTTCTATGGGAAGCCATATGCTACGCTTTCAATGTGCCCCCAATGTTCATGTGCTAGAAACTTTATCCCCAGTGCAACAGTGTTGAGAGATGGGACCTGTGAGAAGTGATTAGGTCCTGAGGGTTCTGTCCTCATGAATAGATTAATAGCCTTATCCCGGGAGTGGGTTCCTGATTAAAGGATGTGTGTGGCCCCCTCCTGCTCACTCTCCCTCTCTTGCCCCTCCGACTTCCGCCATGGGATGATACAGCAATGAGGCCCTTGCCAGATGCAGGCCCTTCACCTTAGACTTCCCAGCCTCCAGACCTGTAAGAAATAAATCCTGCTCTTTATAAACTACTCAGTCTTAGGGATTGCGTTATGGCAGCACGAAAGGACTAAGACACCATGGAGGGTCACAGAGGAGGGGGAGACGCAGGGAGAGCAGTGTCCAACCTCTACACAGGCCAGAAAGGCCAGAGCAGCGGCTGCCAGGTGAGCAGGGAGCTGAACCCAGCAATGGGACAACCTCGCAGATGTCACCAACAAAAAAGGTGCCATGTGGTGGCAGGGGAGAAAGCTGGCGCTGAAGAACTGTGAGCACCTTTGAGGCAGTCTCCTGGGAAAGGTTGCAACACCTAGCAGGCTTCCAGGTATGGAAGGAAGGGAATGATCAGTGATTTTTAGAAGCAGGATGCAAGGGGTTCATGCTGTCAGAATTATCTGGAAAACTAGATCTGAAAGATAAATCATCTGTAAGGACTTCCCTTCAAAGCACTTACCCCCAGTTTCATCTTTTATTTATTTGCAACCATCATTGCCTGTCTTCCCCTCCAGACTGCGTGCTTCACGAAGGCAGGAGCTGTGTGTGTTTTGCTCATTGCTGTTTTCCCAGCTCCTAGCTGGCACATAGTAGGTACTCAAAAAATGGGGTGGATAGATAAACAATTTAAAATTAAAATGTTTTGGAGTGTTTGATTCGTCTCACTTTCTTTGTGTTGCTATTTTTTTTTTTTTTTTTTTTTACCAATAAAAGTATGTTTTCAAGGAAAGGAAGACATGTCCTTTATGGAAAAAGAGTCATCTCATAAATATAGTGTTGCAGCTTCAGTCTCTGAGTTGTAGGCATTTATTTATTCATTTAGAGACAGAGTCTCACTCTGTTGCCCAGGCTGGAGTGCAGTAGCACAATCTCGGCTCACTGCAACCTCCGCCTTCTGGGTTCAATCGATTGTCCTGCCTCAGTCTCATGAGTAGCTGGGATTACAGGCACACACCACCACACCCAGCTAATGTTTTGTATTTTTAGTAGAGATGGGGTTTCATCATGTTGGCCAGGCTGGTCTCGAACTCCTGACCTCAAGTGATCTGCCCACCTCGGCCTCCCAAAGTGCAGGGATTACAGGCGTGAGCCACCGTGCTTGGCCATAAGCATTTATTTAGAAAGGCAAAGGAATGTGGGTGAAAGGTAAAATGTGTATTGCTGGAAACACACCCAACAATGATTCTCAGTAATGTCCAGCTTGATGCCCTTTAGACACTGCAACATCCCAGAGTGGCTTGTAAATCAAAGGTTACATTCTGCACACAGGCATTGTAGCAGGAAGTGCTTCTTATAGCATTACAATTCTTCGAAAACTGACCATCCACCCCGGATAAAACAGCATGCACTACCTTTGGCAAACACTAGTCATCTATGACATATAGTCACTACTCTGGGCACGTGGCATCACAAAGATGCATGAAACTCACCCCAACTCTGACTGCAAGGGGAGAGAAGCACCAGTCACTCCCAGATAGTGTGGGTGCAGAACAGAAAAGCGAGGCTCTTTCAGAGAGGACTGCAGACATTGGAACAATAAATTGAGAAGTTTAGCAAATAATCCCCAGCCCCCTAGCCTAAGAAGGCTCCCCTGACCCAGAGAGAAGGGAAGTTATTGAATTAAATTTTTATAAATGAACATGTGGCACCTTTTACCTCAAGCAGCAATAGGACCTAAGCTCATTTTAAAGCAGTTGTGCTACTCAGGGTCACCAGTCCATCTGGTGCCGAACTCGCAGGGCTGCATGGTGGCAGTACTTAACGGGCTCTGTGCGCAGGGAGAAATTAATCCTACAGCAGCTACAACAGACAGAGAGGTCTCGGCCCAATCCGCAGCAGGGCTTCCTCATCTGCTGGAGTTCTGTCTAAGCATCTCTGCAGCCTAGCCACCACAGAGCGCCTTGCACTTTGGTGTGGATGTTGACTTAATATGAAACTCCAGATAAAAGGAATGAGAAGTCTCTCTTCTCACCATGCCCTCCCCGCCTTCCTTGAACTTGGGGCCAGACCTCTGGGGAACGAGACGCTTATCTGCACACAGTCCAGAGGCCAATACCAAGAGGGGACTCCCACCTCTCTCCCTGTTAGGGCTTTCAGAGGGAGCCCAGGCAGTCTCCACCTCAGCCCTGCAGAGCTGGGTAATTACCGGGCAGATGAGCTCAAGCCCCTTGCCCTGCTCACCTCCCACTAAAATGCATGGCACAGCACAATCATGAAATGTGCTTATTAATTTTACTCATCTGACACTGCGCTCTTCTGCCCTCAGCTAGATGTTAGGAGAAAATGATAGGGATAGATTCTGCTCCTGTCAGACTTACCAAGACTTCCAGAAAACCAAACTATCAAAGGCCATCTGCCACCCACTAGCCAAGCAAGCAGGATGACCCTAAAGGTACAAACAGAACGCTAAAGATACAGATCAACAAAAGAGGGCATGGGAAGATGGGGAGACCCCTGCCCTGGGCTCAAGCTCCCTGCGAGCCCTCCTAGGAGAGCGACCCCTGAGCCCGTCCTCTCCCACAGCTGTCCTCTCCCAGTCCCTGCCTTGATTTATGACTTGCTGCTTCATCCCTAATTCATCAAAAGACACTTTGGCTTCTCAAATCAGGAACATTTTTATTAGCTTCCCCCAGAGTTTCGTGGCACAAAGCCATACCTAATGATTCTATTTTATGGAAAGTTATACATTCAAACCATGCTTTGAAGTCAAGCAGCAGGTTAAGACTGAAATGTTTGTCGGAAAAGTTTCCTTCACTTTTTCACTTTTAAAATGTTTATGAGCTTTCAGACAGTTGGAGAAGGGATGTGTAGCATTTGAACAGGCTCCTCCTTCCTTACCCAGGACCCAGCACTGGCTAACCCAGTACAGATCTGCCTTGACCATTGCAGTTCTCAATGGGGGCTGATTCTGCCCAACCACCCCCTGCTCCTGGAGACATCTGGCTATGTCTGGAGACATTTTGGGTTGTCACCACTGGGGGAGGAGGGACAGGTGCTACTGGTATTCACTAAGGAGAGGCCAGGAATGCTGCTAAACATCATAGGATGCACAGGAAAACACATAGCAAAGAATTATCGGATTGTCTTGCCCTAAATGTCAACAGTGCCAAAGTTGGGAAACCCTGCCTTGGGCAACTTCTGCTGGACCAGGCATCGCATCCTCCTCACTGCAGGACATCAGAGACTAGTCTAATTGCTGTGGGAGGTTTTCAGTGTTAGCTAATGAGATTCGTGTTCTTTCACTCTTATGCATTCTTGGTGCACATTGTCAGTGAATAAGAACAAAACGTCACAAACGAAGTGAGGAAAGTAAACATAAGACCACCCTAGAATCTCAGAACACATGATAATATCCACTGTTAATTAAACCCTCCTAACGTTCCTCTGTACTTTGTAAGCTCCACCCGAATCAGAATTTACCTACTGAAACAACAAAATAATCAGTTCCAATCATCAGGACTACTGAACACCAGCACAGATGTCTGCTGAAAAGCAAGGAAAGTTCTCCACTAAATTGTGGTGGTGTGGTCAGCCACAGCACTGGACTCGGAGGGGGTCTGGTCCTGATGATTCACCATATCCAAGGACTGGGACTCTGTTACTTCACTTCTCAGAGTGTGGGTTCTCCTAATCAGCAAAGAGGTGATATAGCTACTTGCCCTCCCAGCCTTCCAAAAGCCCATGAGAGCTAAATGAGTTAATGGGTAGGAAACGTTTTAAACTGCAAAGAGCTACATAGACGTAGGACAATGCCTTTACAATATTTACACATGTGTGACAATATATGACAACCACCAGGAGTCGTTCATAGACTCTGGATCCTTTTCATGAAACGTCACAACCAGAAGCTGAAAATCAATGAATCTAACTCCTTAATTTTACAGAAGGTGAAAATTATCATCACAGAGGTGGTCAAGGCCAGGAAACGGCCCAGATGGGCTCAGGTCTTCTGACTCCCAAACCAGGATGCTCTCCATGCCCTCCCTTGATTAAGTTCCTAGAGGGAAGAAGCACATCTTATACACAAGGGCCAGAGGGTCTTGGACACAGGAGATAAATACTTATAGAATCAGTGAGCAAAATGTACAAACAAGTATCTTGACTTACTACGTCATAGCCTGTCGGGGCTCGGTTCCGAGAAGCCACCACCCCGACTCCCGTGATGGGATCCATTGACGTTTCTGGCAAGGCTTCTGAGAGGTCTTTGACTTCAGGCATGGTGGACTGGTCCTGGTTCAGCAAAGGAAAAACAAAACACAAAATTCAAACATATCATTTATGTGAATAATATAAAGTCTCAAACAGAACCAGAATCTTGGGGCAAATACCCTAAGGTTCACATACCTGAACTGGTTGAATGAGTCCTGACCCTATGTGACCCTTTCCCCATGTCAAGAATTCAAATCACCTCTGTTTCCCACTCTTCTCAAGTTAGCTTTGAACACTGAGCTGAGAGCTTGTCTCTACTCTCAGGAGGTAAGTTTGACTCAAACCCAAGAGCACGTCATTCTTACCTCCGCCATCCAGCTGCTTGATTTCTGAACAGATACCAGTAGCTGCTCTGAAGACATGTCAGACACGGCTAAGCCTAACAACACCTTTCCTCTCTCTCCCCTGCAATCTCTCCTACGGAGGCCTAGACTTCCAAACCCACAGCCAAGTTTAGGCCTTCAGCACGCAGAGCTTTGCAAAGAAGCAAGGAACGTTGCAAACATAGAAATAAGTGTTCTGGGCTCGGGTGAAGGAATGGTGTTGGAGTCCAGGCTCCATGACTGACTAGCTGGTGACTTTGAGTAAGCAATTTAACCTCCTGGACCCTTCATTTTCTCAGCTATAAAATGAGGTCATGATACTGACCCTTGCAGAGCTGCTGTGAGGACCAAAAGAGTCAAAGAGAGTAGATATAAATGAAAGGCCTGGAGAGGACCCTGGTACACAGTAGGCGCTCAAAAAAAGTGCATAAAACTGGTGGGGTTTGGGACACACAAGTCCAGGTAACTGGTCAGAAATGTGATAGGCGTCACTCCATAGGGGACTGGCAAATCCCTTTGTTGTGTTTTACCCTCGGGTCATGTTGGCACTTACTCAAAGCCAAATACTAACAATGATCATAATTCTTGCTGGGCACTTTGAGAGAAAGGGAGGGAAAATGGAATTATTATTCTGCTGCTGACTGCCTCTTGATGTGACCAGAGGAGACAGGTAGAATATAGAGAGCACTGGGTCTGGGCAGCTGGAGTGGCAGCGCACCAGAAAGCAAATAAAAGAGGCAACACCATATGTAAATGAACCTAAGTACTTTTAAAAGGACAAGCAGTGAAAAAGAGCAAGTCAAATTCCACCTCCTTCTGCAGCAATTAGACTCCACTGGCTGTAGGTCTGCCAGATCTCTCAAGGCTGGTTACTGCTTCTAACACAAACCAAACACCCTACCTCACTAAACAGGCAGGAGGAATATTCTTGCTTCTAGCCTAAAATCAGAAAAGGCAGAGGCCATTAAAAATGACTGCAGCCTCTTAAATAGGAACAATCAAAATGCCATATGCAAGTCTCCCATGAAGTCAGTGGAACCCACAAAAAGCTCCGGAAACAGACTTGTCAATGCAATGGAGCTGAGTCCTCGATCAAGGCTAGGAAGTGCCTGGCACAGCTGCAGTCTCCTCTTCTGTTTACAACAAAGCTTAACAAAGTTATGCTTTACCTAATTCTTCTGAAAATAAGCTTCTAAACGGCCAGGGCAGGGGGTATCACACTGCATCACTGCATCATTTTCTATTTTCAAGTTTCATTTACCAGGCAGGTTTATCTGCATAAAACACAGGGCTTAGAGCTTCCTGCACACAGTAGGCACTAAGTAAATATTTATTGAGTGAATGCACATGCATGTCCCCAGTAAAGGTTTAGAATTAAATATCTGCACCTGCAGATCCAGAGCAGGCACTGATCAAAAGGGCTCAGCACTTGAAAAATCCCATAGTATTGGTAACATGAAAATAACATTGCTGCAGTTTGCAAAATATTGGTACCTGCTGTTGGTTACCAAGAATGCTTTGCAATTAACAACTCATTAACAGAATGTACGAATTCTGCCAGTGCTAAAATATCACGCTGTGAATTTAATAAAGAACATGTGAGGTAAGTTTTTTTTTTTTTTTTTTTTTTAAGATAGTATGGCCTCTACTATCAGAGAGAGAGAAAGTGACAAAGAAAAAGGAGAGAGTGAAGTGGGGGTAAGCATGAATAAGCAATATCTTATTTGCTGGTGGATTCATTGCCACATCCCCTGGTCACAGTATCCTCCCCAGTACCGTGATGACAATGGCCCTCTGCCTGGAGCCTGCTCTCAACAGCAGGAGGGTCACCAGGCCCTGGAAGAAGCCATGCTGCTCCCACAATGCCCTGCGGCGGCCCAGGAGAAGGTTCAAAGATGGCTGCGGGCGGCCCCCGGCTGAGGCAGACAAAGGAGCCGGGCCTGGCCTGCCAGAGGGCCCCGCAGAGCTGCGCGCAGAGCATCTCCAACGCCAGCTCTCTTCTCTCTCCTTCCCCCCCAGCTGCTGTGCCCCGGACGGAAGCGGCCTTTGTGAAATATGGACAAATGGCTCCGGGCCGCGCGGGCTGCGGTCAACTCATGGAGGAAGCGCCATCACCAGCCAAGGCAGCTTTTAATGAGAAACGCCCAAGATATCCATGGCAGGGGCCATCACTCAAAGCCGCTTGCCCTGAATTACATATTTTCTGACTGCAAATTACTTTAACGGCGTCTCTACCGGCACTTCAATTGACCTTCCTAACAAAAGGCCATTTATTAACTAGCGCTCCACGTTTCCCAGGCCGCGCAGAGCCTCAAGCCAGGAAGGATGGCCCCGCGGCTAAGGACTCGAGGAGGCCATTCATGCGGGCCCTCTCACATCAAATCCGGAGGCCTACTTGCAACAACCCCAGGTCGTATCAGCAGCTCCTCATCCAGCATCCATCTGTATTTCAAAGTCCAAACTGCCCGCAAAACACACTAACAGGTCTGTTGGCATTTGGACAGCGCTTTGCAGCTCTCGAGAAGCTTTCTCACGCTCCTTCCCAGTTGAAGCTCACATCAAACCTGGGAGGTGGCCGGGTCACCTTCCAGGAATGGGACGGCTGGTCTTCCTCCCTGGGTCTAGTCTGTTTTCCATCGTACTAGGCAGAGAGGCACCGACATCCCATCCAATTGAGAAAGCTGTTTCAACACTAATTATATTTTAAAATGCCAAAGCTTTTCTTTCTCTAGCCACAGCTCAATAAGTCAAGCAAGGGGGAAAAAAGTACAGAAGGATAAAAGTAACATGGGATTAATTTTCCTCACACCTCAGTTTCAAGATTCAACATTCCACTCATAAATAATGTACAACAATAAAAATGAGCTAAGGCCATGTTTGTGTAGGATGGAGGTAAATTTAGGCCTAATGAGGGAGATCCGAGCACCGCACAGGAGGGAATAGGTTGATCTATGGCACGGTGCGAGAAGGATCGACAGCTCACAGGGGCTCCATTACCAACGAAGTTGCAGGGCCAATCGGGAGGAGGGAGAAGCAAAATGGGGAAACGTGCCATCCCAGCTGTGGCTGCAAGGAAGGACTCTGTAGGGAACCCCCAAAGTTGACCCAGTGATTTGGATGACAAGACAAATGTTGAGATTTTTCAGAACTATAGGATTGGGCCAATCTAAGTCTATTCTCAATACATGCTAGGTAAGAAATAAAGGTGGTGGGATGCCAAGGACTCAGACTGGACCTTGAGCAGGTCCTCTTACTTTCACCTTGCAGGTCATCAGGTCCCAGATGGTTCCATTCTGACCTCTCCCCTAAGCGGGCGTACAGCCTCTGTGAGATCATTTCCAAGGCTGGGGGCTGCAGAGCCTCGGTTCAGGCAGCGTTGTCTGCCCCGAGAGGCTTCCTCTGCAAGGCAGGAGAGTAGTGTGTGTGTGTGTGTGCGTGCGCGCGCGCGCACGTGCATGTGCACACATACATGTATGTGCGCCCACATGTGTACGGAATGGGAAAGCTGGGGAGGGTTAAGGTAAAGTGTTTTCCAAGCTAGGAGGATTTTTTCCACCATGCCATGCTCAAAGAGCACCATGCAAACCACACAACAAAGCCAGGAGCAAGCCTGCTTCCAGCTTCTGCCTGCAGTGCTGCAGATAGCACTTGGGGAGGCCCCAGCTCCCGGCACTGCAGCACCTAGCCAAGGCTGTCATCCCGGGTTCACGGAGAAATGAACTTTAACTATAAAGACCCTTCATACAGATGGCACACTGCTCCCTTGTAGCTGATCAAAGAATTACTACAACAGTGTGCTTAATCCCTGAAAGTCAGCAGTGCTGGGCTTAACTGATGCTGAACATTGTTTCGGAATCAAAGGCGTGCCTCCTGGCCCCAGTGTGGGAGAAAACTGAGCTACTATATCACAGTTGAAAACTCAGGGGAACTTTGATATCATCTCTGTTTAATTTCCACGGCCCTCCTGAGCCTGGGGTTTATCTCGTTTTATCAACTCCTGTACTGAAATCAAAACCCAACTAACAAAGCTCAGACCTCTCTCCACCGAGGCCCTTCCAGCGGTGGGGTGTGGGCCGAGGAGTTTAAAGTGCTTTCAGGGAGCAACAACTGCAGGGGGCAGGGGGCGCTGCCTTCAAAGCAGATGCCGTGGGCAGTGGGCCCACGTTCCAGCCTCCCGCCATCTCGGCCTCCTGCCGTGGTGAGGCCGGCTCAGAAGCGGCGCCAGCCAGCGCTGCTGGTCAGGGCTGAAGGCATGACTGGCATACTACTTTTGAGGAGAGTAATTTCAAAGTATTAAAGGGGGGCAGGCTAAATTGGGCTACTGTAATTGAAATGACAAACCTGTGGCTTAATTACATCCCTACAGAAGGGCAAACTTGTGATCAGCTTGCTTGAAATCCAAAGTCAAGGGCACCAAAGACAAAAACTGCCTGCTCATATCTACCAGCTTACAGGGCTGAGGAAGGGAAAAGAATAAACATTTCATTCGCCGTAGGAAACGCCACAAGAGCAGGTAGCTGCTGGAAATGGGTTGTCCCCCAGTAAAAGCTGCTGCTCCAGCCTTCATAGAAAGGGTCTTTGCCTGTTTCCCATTGGCAGCGATGGTCTGTAGGAATCCATGCCCACCTCTAGTGCCCCAGGATTATTGACACCTTTCTGCTGGCAAATCGCAAGCAAGGGACAGAAGGACAGGCAAGGGACTGCCTGTCCCCAAGGAGGGAACCTGTGGCCAGGCCTCACCAATGCACACCACACACACAAACCCAGCCACCTCCTTACAGAAAGGTGCAGAGACCTACCTCCTCAGAAGGCTGAGAGCTGAGGCCAGTGTCCATGCTGTGCCCAGTTAAATGGGCAGCTGGCTTTGAGGCCACCCGTGGGGGACAGTGCACAGACTGAGAGGCTGTCACTGTGGAGCCTCAGGATGGCATCCTGAAGCCTTCTGAACTTTGGACAGATTACCTGGTGACCAGTCAGAGTCAAATCACTTTGACAAATGCTGCTGGACATAGTCAGGTGGCAACAAGTCACTGGCTGCTAGGAGGGCTGCGAAGTTGTTGGGCAACTAAGGCAAATATTTTTCTAAGCTCTCCTAGATCTCAAAGAATTTTCCAGCTAGGGAACTAACAATTGTGAGCACTTCCTTTTCCCCCCAACAGAAGAATCCAGTGTATGCACATGTCTATTCAATCTGCTTATGCTTAGATTTCTATTAACCATTTGATTACCAAACATAGATTTTGCATAAACCCCATGAGGCAGGACTAGGGTTCAGATTGCTGCAACCCTTATGGTGCAATGGTAGGTTCCAGGATTCACTTTCCAAAAATAAATTCAGGATCAAGTTCTATAGCACTGCCCTGGCCAAAGCCCTGCCCCATACAGGCCTGACTCTGCGCAAACCAGGGAACATTACTGGAGGGTAGGGCATTCTCCAGTACACTGTGGGTACCACCTGCTTGCCCATGATTACTGCAAATGAGGGTAGTCCGTGTCCACTCCCATCAGGTCTTGCTGGGTGGTGTCATACTGTCCCCTGTAGAAAAGGAGAAAAAAAGGACCCCAACAGAAGGCAGATGCCTACAAATAAACCATCCCGGGGGCCCCAAAAGCAATGGTTCCTGAGTGTTTGGTGATAAGAGTCACAGCTTGCCCTGAAGGGCACGGTGCTCATAAAGACACTAATATAATTTCAGTGCCAGGCAAATGGGGGCCCCTGCCAGAATCATCAGAACACCTGTCTTCAGGCCAGCCAGGCCACAACACCCCTCTCTGACTTTCACATGGGTCTTGAGAACGTTTTTTCATATATTTGGTCATCTAATCATTCTACCTATATGCTAATGACTTCCAAAATACCTCCAAGCCCAGGCTTTTCTCCTGAGACTCTGAGGTGTCTGTCTTGTGTCTTTGCCCACATGGCTCAGGAATACCTCAAATTCAGCTGACCTTGCCATCTTCCCCCTGAAGCATCCTCCTACATTCCCGGTCCCTAAGGGGGCCTGGCGTGTGAACAGCGAGTCCACAGATGAGTACGGAGCCACTTGGGCTAAGCACTGAGGCTACAGTAATGAGATGGAAAGTCCACATTCTGGAGTGGGAGTTATCCAACTTTAGCATGTGCAAAAATCACCAGGAGAGGTTGTTAAAACGGACATTCCTGAACCCCACCCCCTGAGATACTGATTCAGTAGGCCTGAGCTGGTCTAAGAACATGCATTTCTAACAAGCTCCCAGCTGACACTAAAACAACTGGTCTACAGTCCAAAGTTTAAGTTCAAGAGAGCAAGTATTCATCAGGTATTTGATGAATGAATGGATGGTTGGATGGATGGATGGATGGATGGATGGATGGATGGATGGAATGAACCTAAAGGTAATCTTCCATGGAGAAAAGCCTCAGAATCAGCCCTCCAGTCTCCCCCTCCTTCCTCTTGACAGTTCAGCCACGGGCACCAGGTTCCTCCCCTGTAGACACCCACCCCGCCATTTAAAACCAGGGTCACACACGGGCGTGGTGGCTCACGCCTGTAATCCCAGCACTTTGAGAGGCCAAGGCGGGTGGATCACTTGAGGTCAGGAGTTTGAGACCAGCCTGGCCAACATGGCAAAACCGCATCTCTACTAAAAATACAAAAATTAGCCAGGTGTGGTGGTGGGTGCCTGTAATCCCAGCTACTCGAGAGGGTGAGGCACAAAAATCGCTTAAACCCAGGAGGTGGAGGTTGCAGTGAGCTGAGATGGTGCCACTGCACTCCAGCCTGGGTAACAGAGCCAGACCCCATCTCAAAAAAATAAATAAGTAAGTAAGTAAATAAAACCAGGGTCATAGCCAGGCGCAGTGGCTCACGCCTGTAATCGCAGCACTTTGGGAGTCCGAGGCGGACGGATCACAAGGTCAGGAGTTCGAGACCAGCTTGGCCCACACGGTGAAATCCTGTCTTTACTAAAAATACAAAAATTAGCCAGGCATGGTGGCACGCACCTGTAGTCCCACCTACTCGGGAGGCTGAGGCAGAAGAATCACTTGAACCTGGGTGGCGGAGGTTGCAGTGAGCCAAGATCGCACCACTGCACTCCAGCCTGGGTGACAGAGTGAGAGTCTGTCTCAAAAACAACAACAACAAAAAAAAAAACAAAAAAAAAAACCCCACCAGGGTCACATCTTCCATTCCCCTCAAACCTTCTCCAATTGCCTAGCCAGACATGTGCCACCACTCAGAATCCTGACATCATGCAAGCATGTAGTCTTAGCACACGTATGTGCACACATGCACTTGTGCACACATACACATACACACACAGCCTTGCCTCTCAGAAGGCTAGAACATGCTTTCCCTAGCAGACCGTAAGTTACTCAAAGGTGTGTTATGTCCACCACAATGCCCAGCTCATGGTGGGTGCTCAATAAATGGATTATGAATGAATGGGGGAAGGATAAACAAACACAATTCCTATCCTCTCAAAATTGCCAAGTTTCACTGGATTAAGGAGGGCACTTAAAGGGGAGAGGGCACATAGAGGGGTGGGGACACATAAAGGGGCAGGGGCACATAAAGAGGCAGGGGAACAGCAGAGCTGTCAGACCCCTTCCAGTAAAAGCCCAGGGTCTGGGGTCACTGATGCCTCCATACAGGACACACACCATGACCCCAGGGATGAGTCACTTGCAGAGGAGGGGGGAAGGAACTGTAGCACTTCCAGGGAGTTCCAGATTTAGATCTAACTCAGTGCAGCCAGGCTGGATGTGGGCCTGTCAGGGGTCAGTGGGTGCCCAGGCTGGCTGCAGGAAGAATGCCCCGGAGAGCTTGTAGAAGCACAGCTTTCCCATTCCCTATCCTCAGGTTCTCATTTAATTGGTTCAGGCTGGGACTGAGACTGGAGAGTGCACAGCCAAGGAGAAGCTCCACCGTGCTGGGTGATAGAGCAATGAATAAGACATGGAGCTCACAGGCTGTGGGAAATATCCCAAGAGAAAGGGACTGCAAAGGAGGGGACTCTTCCTTCCGCCTGGTGAGGCAGGGAAAGGTGAGCAAAGAACTGGCCTCCCTGAAAGATGGGGGTGTGTGGAGTGGTGAAAGTCTTGCAAGCAGAAGACAGCCTCAAAAAAAGGCACCGTGGTGTGAACACACAGGGACTGCTCGGGGAACTGTGAGGAGCAGATGGGCTCTGAAACAAGCTTATAAAATGCTTAAGAAAACCAATAAACAAAACACAATCAAACTGAACTAAAAAACCTGTCTGCACTTCTCTGCTGCTTCTAAGATCTAAGCAATGATGTTGAGCTACAGGAAGGGGCACCCCAGTGGTCTAACGGAAGAGATTCCCGAGCCTTCCGTTCATACTTCCCCACCTGCAACTGAACATTTCTCCAACCAACACCCCTTCCTTCAGACCTCCATGGGGCCTCCTTATGCTATTAGCTCCAAGGGGAGAACGTCAGGCAGAGCAGAGGAATGGAAGTGGTGCCCCCTTTGGAGTCCAAGGGACCCGAGCTTGAATTCCAGCTCTGACACTTACTGTATAACCTTAGGCAAGTTAAACTAAACTGGGCCTGAGTTTCCATCCCTATAAAACCGGAATAGCAAATAATATTGTTTCTACAGGGTTATAATGTATAGAAAGCATCAAGAATTTGCAGCAAAAGGCAATCAACAGAGTAAAAAGGCAACCTATGGAATGGGAGGAAATATTTGCAAATCATGTATCTGATGAGGAGTTAATATGTGAATCTATAAAAAACTCCTACAACTCAACAACAAAAAAACCAAATTCCTTAATTTAAAAATGGGCAAAGGACTTGAATAACAAGTCTTTCCAAAGACAATATACGAATAGCCAACCAGCACCCAAAAGGATGCTCAACATCACTTGCCACTAGGGAAATGCAAATCCAAACGACATCTCACCTTATACTCATTACGATGGCCACTACCAAAAACAAACAAACATACAAACAAAATAGCTGTTCACAAGCATGTGAAGAGATTGGAAACTTTGACACACTGCTGGTGGGAATGTAGAATGGTACAGCTACTATTTTATGGAAAACAGTGTGGTGGTTCCTCAGAAAACTATAAACAGAATTACCATATGATCCAGCAATTCCACTTCCGGGTATCTACACAAAAGATTTTAAATCAGGGTCTCAAAGAGAATTGTAGACCCATGTTCAGAGCAACATTATTCACAATAGCCAAAAGATAGAAGCAACCCAAGCATCCATCTATGGATGAATGAACAAAATATGGTCCACATATTCAATGGAGTATTATTCAGCCTTAAAAAGGAAGGAGATTCTGAAATATGCTACAACATGATGAACCTTGAGGACAGTATGCTAAACTAAATAAGCCAGTCACAAAAAGACAAATACTGTGTGATCCACTTCTATGAATACCTAGGGTAGTCAAACTCACAGAAACACAAAGCAGGATGGTGGCTGCCAGGGGTGAGGAAAGGGGGAAATGGAAAGCTGTTTTATGAGCACAGAGTTTCAGTTTTGCAAGATGAAAAGTTCTGGAGTTTAGTTGCATCACAGTGTGAATGTGCATAATGCCACCGATCTGTGCACTTAAAAATGAGTAGGATGGTCAATTTTATGTTATGTGTATTTAACACTTTTTTAGAAAGCATCAAGAACTGTAGGTCTCTAATTTCGGTAAGCAGAAGTATAACTCAAGGTGTCTGTTAAGCCTGCAGATTCCGGGTCCCGTTCCCCAGAGATTCTGATTCAATAAAGTCTGAGTATGAGGTCCTAGAATCTGCATTTTCATCAACACCACAGGCATATTTAGTGCATTACAAACTCATTTATTTCTCTCTTCTAAAGGATCAGGGGATATTCTTTTGAATATTCTGCTCTGCTGATTAGAATCTGTTTTTTTTTAAGTGTGTGTGTGTGTAAAGAAAGAAAGAACAAACTCGTGTTGACTCCTGCCACAGGGCCAACAAGATGGCCCTCCAGTCCTAAGGGAAGTATGAGCTACAAAGCTACTATGTGCAACCCCTGGGCTCCAGGCCCACAGGGCTCTCACATTTCTGCCTGGACAAGCTCTGCATCTTGCCAGAAGCGTGTCAAGTAAACCAAATGCATGCCCACAGGATGTCCCCAACAAGGGAGATAATGTCAAGCACACTGTGCAGTGGCTTTGCCTCCCAGGCAGCTGGAGACAGGAGACCTGACTCTGGCAAACCCACTGCAACTAGTGCAGACAGCGCAGGGAAGCCACGATTCCCAAGGGCAGCCCGGCAAGCAGAAGGCCAAGGAGAGCCGGGGTTAGGGGGTGTGGGTTGGGGAAATGCCGGTCAGGGTGGGCCTCGGTGAGAGCCAGAGCAGCCTGGGGAGAAGGAGCTCATTCAAGACACCCAGGCCTCCCCTCCACAACCCAGCCTGCAAAGGAGGCTCTGCAACACAGTGTGCTCAGCCTAACCACATCCAGCCATGTAGTCATTTGTTATCTTCATCATCATAATAGCACCTTTGACTTTTCCCATGCTTGACTCCCGCGCCATCATTATTTTGCAGTGTGGCAAGGGTGTCTCCCTTTGAGTATGGAGCACCTCCAGCAAACTCAGACAGAGGGGCCTATGCCATTTGGATTCTGATCCCCCCCAGGAGAAGATCCTCCATGAAATGGATACAGACTACACTTCTCCCTTACCTCTTCCAAGGCCCTGAGAGGGCATCCAGCAGTGTGCTCACATGGTGGCGTGGTTCTGTAACATGTACAAACACAGGATATTCTTGTGTTCTTTTTCTTAAGCTTTCCCTGCAACAAATTGTATAAATATTGCACCTGAAAAAAACACCACAATCTGCTGCTGGATGCTGAATCGCACTTAAATTTCATGAGGACCACCACCTCCTGCAGTGCCAAGTGCAATCACGTACATTAGCTCCTTCAGCCTTCTTGACTGATTAGCTTTATGGGGTAGGCTTTGTTCTTAAGACACTTTTACATTATGGAAATGGGGATTCAGAAAGGTTCTGTGACTCGCCTAGGGTCACCTGGGGTCCAGGAAGTAGGCTGAGAGTCAAACTCGAGCTCCTAAATCCGAGTCCAGTGTTCTTTCTACTATACCATCACTTCCTGGTTGTCCTGTTAAAGACTAAATAATAGGCCAGGCGCGATGGCTCATGCCTGTAATCCCAGGAATTTGGGAGGCCAAGGCGGGAGGATTACTTAAGCTCTGGTGTTCAAGACCAGCTTGGGCAACATAGCAAGACCCCATCTCTACTAAAAATAATAATAATTTTAAAAATAGCCAAGCGTGGTGGTGCGCACCTATACTTGGGAGGCTGAGGTGAGAGAATCGCTTGAGCCCAGGAGTTCAAGGCTGCAGGAGCCATGATGGTGCCACTGCACTCCAGCCTGAGTGACAGTGAGACCCTGTCTCAAAAACAAACCAAAACCAAAAAAAAAAAAAAAAACCAAACAGAAAGAAACTCCAAAAATAAATAAATAAGCTACTCCTCTCATTCATCCGTTAACAAACCTCTCATAATAACCCCTACCGTTTACTGACTTCTTGCCATGTAGCAGGCACTGAGCTAGACTTTTCTTGCAAAATTTCACTTACATCATGCCATAATCCCATGAGATGAATACTATATCATTAGTTTCACTCTACAGATGAGGAAACTGCAACTCAGAAAAGTTCAATAATTTGTCCAAGGGCACAAAGTAAGTAGGAAAGCCAAGACTTAAGCTGAGGGCTAATTCTAGACTCCCTGCACATAACCATGGCACAACATTCCAGTTGGAAGTAGTAAAAGGTCCCTAGCAGGATGGAGACAGGGCAAGGAAAATGCCTTGAGCCTAAATTAGTAGTGTTACCTAAAGCCTAGAAGGAAGGAATGAAAAATGTGGATTACAGAAGATAAGTTTAGGTTCAAATGAACCAGTAATCGCCACATCAACTGCTTCCCATGGGGCTTGGAGCCCGGGTCCCAAGCAGAAGCCTCATCTCTCAGAGGCCCTATTTAAAGATTCTGAGCGTGGTACAGTATCTTCACGGACCCCACATGATTTCTAACAAGCAAGAAAGATGTCACCATCTACTGTAACTAAACATCCTGGCACACTGAGTTTTTCAGCTAGTCAAGGCTTCACAGAGCTTATCTTTTAACTTTCTAAGCTTTCCTGGTGCCGCTGATAAGATTTCCTAGCCCTGTTAAAACGAGATGAGATCCAGCCAGCTGTCGAGAAATGTACAATGAGATTATACTGCGAAGGAACCACGAGAGACAAAGGCGCCTAAGAGGAGCTGGTCTGCTGTCTGCTTTTGTGGCAGCAATTGGAGTGGGCTCTGGTCCTTGGGTGGGGGCAGGGAGCAGGGAAGGGGCAACCGCCATTTGCCTTTTGCCCTCCTGTGGTCTTCTTCAGTGCCTTGTGCAAGAGGCGTTGAGGGGCAGGGAACAGAAGAGTCTCATCTTTCACGGTGAGAAGGGCTGCTGATTTAGAACAGTTGTGTGTTGGTAACAAAGAGGACAAAAGATGCTCTTGGGTCTACCCCGTTCCCTGCTGCCTGCCTCTGAGGATGTGATGTCCTCTGGTGCCATGCCTCAGCTCTTGTCCCAGCCCCTGCTCCTCCCGTCTCGCTGGTGCTGGAGTCACTGTAGGGTGCTCGACGTGCCCACCATGTTCCTGGATGGGTGTTCTGGGTCTCGGGTACCCAGGCTGAGCATGTCACCTTGCAGACAGGTGCCCAAGGGTTTAGGTGTCCTCTCTGCTGTGCCCAGGTCACAGAGGCAGTGATGCCCCTGGGGCAGGTGCACGTTGGTCTGCACCCACGTGACCACAGAGGGCAGGACCCCAGGCCAGGCCGGTCAAACGACTGTCTCCAGTCTGAGCCAGGTGGGCCGCCTCCCTCTCAGGCGGGCAGAGGTGGCTCTCGGCGCCCCTCACCTGCCCGGGCCTTGGGGGCGCTGCTGGCACTCGGGTCCCCCAGCTTCTCCCGCCTCTCGCCGCCAGGCCGAGCCCGGGCACCGGCAGCCGCGGCGCGCTCGGGGCTCTGCAAAGGCCGCCCGGGCCTGTCCCCGCCGCGGGTCGGGCACGGAGCCCGCAGGCCTCGGCGCGGCCCGGCTCCTCCCGTCCGCCCGCCCCTCGGCCCGGGGCCCGCGCCCGCCCGCCCGCCCGCCCTCCCGGCTGCAGGGCCGGCTCAGCTGAGCCTCCGCGGCGCCCGGGCCTCACTTAACTGTTCCCCGCTGGGGCGGCGGCGGCGGTGGCTGCGGCGGCGGCGGGTCGCGGCTCCGTCTCACGCAGAAGCAGCTTCTCATCGCCCGGGCGGCGCGGGAGGGGCCGGGCCCGGGGCCCAGGCGGCAGGAGCCGGCGCCGCAGCTCGAGCGCGAGCCTCACCCGGAGCGGCGGCGGCGGAGGGGCGGGGCGCGGCCTGGCGGCGGCGGCGGCGGCGACAACGGCAGTGGCGGCGGCGGCGGCTCCCTCCGCGGGCCGCGGCGGCGGGCCGGGCTCCGGGCCTCCCGGCGCTGGCGCTGGTTCAGGATCTGGGGAGGCGCCCGGCGCCCGAGGCTGGCTCGGGCGGGAGGAGGCAGAGGGAGCCCTGGCGTCCCGAGCCCGCGCCGCCGCCCCGGCCGGCACCCCGCCTCCCCAGCCTCCCCCTCGGCCCAGCCCGTCAGCCGCAGGCAGGGTCCCGGTGCGCCCACCCGGGCCTCCCCGAGCCCGCCGACGACCCCAGTCCAGCCTCAGGCCCCCGGGAGCCCCCGGCCTCTGGAGCCTGGGGCATCGATGGTCCCCGCCCCCAGGCTGGTCTTTTCCAGGGACCCTTAGCCCGCTTAGCTCTCGTAGGCCTCGCTGTACGCAAGACCAGTCTTCCGCTCGGCTGCAGATCCCTGGAAGCCCCCAGGCCCTCAGGCTAGAAGTTGGCCCCTTCTAAGGACTCTCCGCCCACCCAGCCATTCTAGGCTTCACTGAACCCTAGAATCCTTCAGCTAGCTCATCTTTCCCCACCCCCCAGCTCACCTAAGGTGAGCTCAGCCAGTCGTCTCAAACTAACCCCAATTTCCTAGCAATTCTCAGGCCTCCCCTTATGTTGGTTAGATGATTTATCCCCAGAAGCCTAGAATCAGGCTTATGGGGCCAGCCTCAGGCAAGCATCTAGAAGAAGAGGTTTTTAGCAGGAGTCCTACTCTGCAGTACTTGGGGAAAGGCATAAGCTGAGGATAAAATGCAGCTGGATGGTTGGGGGAGGGTCCAGAGCTTGACCCTCAGCTAGAGTGGCTGGTAGGAAAGGCGGACTCTGCGCCTTAACCCAACCATGCCCCCCACACAGCCCAGCCAGGCACCCCAGGCAGAGGCCAGCTTGTGCAAGATTTGAAAGGTTTCTTGCCAGAAGGCTGGAGCATTCATTAGGAGCTGAGGACCATGCAGGAGTGATCAGCATAGATTTGCTAATGCATTGAGTCTCATTTTCACACATTCTAGGCTTTTCCATAATAGCTGTTTGATCCTAAAGGAAAGGGTGCCAAGCAGAATGGGCTGTCAGGGGGAAACATCCTGTAGGGAAGCAATGTACGTGTGCATTCCCAGTGTCTTCACTACTCAGAAATGTCATGGGTTCAGATGGCTTTACAGCAAGCCCTATCATACCATCAGGGCACAGATCATCCCTATGTTACTTAAACTGTTACACAGGAAAAAATAAATAAATAAAAGAAACAAAAATTATTTCATTTCCCAAGTTTAGCATAACCCTGATACCAAAATCCAACAGACAATACCAGAAAGAACTGCAGATGACTAACCTAGAACACGAGTCCCCAGAGAATTTAATATTTGTTCTTTGAAAATGGGCTTCTGTAGGCAACTTGAGAAAGTGCTGCATGCCGTTTATAGTGTACCTTTTGGAGAATCACGATAAGTGTTCGTGTATTAAGGAAGGCCTCTGTGAAGTCCAGGAGTAAAGAAACCTGTCTGGTTTGTTTAACCTGGCATTTCCCAAACTCATCTGAGCCAGGACCATCTTCTAAAGCTCACTGATAAATCTTCAATATGTGAACCTCCACTATAGACCAACTCATTTAAGTATATAATCGTTGTAAAACTATTAAATAAAATTTTAGCCATTTGAATCCAGTTTATTATTAAAGCAACTCAAAACCCACCATGATCAAGCAAGATTTATTCCAGAGGCGCAAGAAAAATCCAACATTAGGGAATCTGTAAATTCACTGCATTGTTAAAGGAAAACAAATTACAGGATATTATCAATGGGATAGATGCTTTAAAAGTATTTTATAAACTTCAAAACTAATGACCCATAAATTTCTAAAAACTCTTAGTAAACTATTATAGGAAGAAAGTTTAAACTTTTAACATGACCAAGTTTATCAGAAGCCATCAACAAACATATTTAATGGTGAAACACTAAAGGTATTCTCATTTAAGTCAGAGTCAAAAGGATGCCTGCTATAATGGCTATAGAACAAAGCCAATGCAATAAGATAAGAAAAATAAATAAATACAAATATTAGAAGGGAAGAGATAAAATTGTCATTATTTGCTTATGATTTAAGTGTTTCCCAGAAAGTAAAAATAAGAAAGAATCAACTAAAAATCATAGAGACTTTGGTAAGGTGGTCAGTTATAAGATAAACACCAAAATCAATGGTTTACCTAAATGTTAAGGGAGAAGACTTCTCCTTCCTCCTCTTTCTTCTTCTTCCTCTTCTTCTTTTCTTCTTCTTCTTCTTTTCTTCTTCTTCCTCTTCTTTTTCTTTTTCTTATTCTTCTTTTTTTTTCTCTTCCTTACCCTGTCTTATGGTGCTGAAGGGAGAAGCCTTCTTTTCCATATAGAGGGACTTCCATTAGAATAAGACTCCTGGCCTCTCTCTACTCTAAGGGAAGATGAGTGAGTTTGGAAAAAGTGGACAAGAATAGATGCTTCTGAGTTCTCTTTTTGGATTTGGGTGACTGCAGAGAGCAAATATTTCCATGCCCTCTCACTGTGGGGTAAGTGAACCTGTTTCAGGGACAGAGTGATACTATTGTCCTGCACTACCTGCCACTATAGAAATAAATTTACTCAATTCAGGGAGAAATATAGCAAGCCCACTTAGCTACAGAGCAAAAGCTACTTTTTCCAGTCAGCTTCATTAAAAATTAAAGTAGTATTTTTGTCTTATGTCTCTTTCCTGTGCCTATGCCCCAGTTTGTTCCAAACTTAGAATAGCAAGGGAGGTATTACTTATAGAGACCTCCAAATACAACACTAAATACCAGTTATTTCCGTTTAGGAAGTATGATGGAAAAAAAGCATATTCACATTAGCAATGAATACTATAAGGCATATACTAGGCATAAGCTTAACAAGAAATGTCAAGGTCCACGGAAAGAAAACTATAAAACCTGACTGAAGGACATAAAAGAAGATCTTAATGGTTGGAAAAATATAACAAATCCCTGGGCAGGAAGTCTCAACAGTGCAAAGATGCTGTATCTCCCCAACTCACTTTATAAATTTAATAAAATTCAGATCAAGGAACCACTATGATCTGAGGGGTGAAGTGAGATGGAACACAACCAAATTATTTTAAAATTTACCTTGATTGGCCTGAGTGTGTTGGCTCATGCGTGTAATCCCAGTACTTTGGGAGGCCGAGGTGGGAAGATTGTTTGGGCCCAGGAGTTTGCGACTAGACTGGGCAACATGGTGAGACCTTGTCTCTAAAAATTTTTTTTTAAATGAGCCAGGTATGGTGGTGTGTGTCTGTGATCCCAGCTACTTGGGAGGCTGTGGTGGGAGGATTGCTGGAACCCAGGAATTTGAGGCTACAGTAGGCTATAATCATGCCACTGCACTCCAGCCTTGGCAACAGAGCAAGACCTTATCTCAAAAACAAACAATCAAAGAAACAACAACAACAAAAAAGAAGACATTTATCTTGATAAATGAGTATGAGGAAATACCCATGAAATTTTTGAAACGGAGGAATAATGAGAAAATATTGCTCTAACAAATACTACAATATAATGTAAAACTTCAGAAGAAACTATGGGCCACTAGTGTAAGAATACACGCTTTTGTCATATATTAAGTTCTGTTTATAAATGCTTTGTTTTTATCCATTGATCTATTTGTGTGTGTATATATATATATATATATACGTATATATATATATATATGTATACATATATACATATATATATATTTTACTTTAAGTTCTGGGATATATGTGCAGAACATGAAGGCTTGCTACACAGGTATACATGTGCCATGGTGGTTCATGGCACACATCAACCCATCACCTAGGCTTTAAGCTCCGCTTGCGTTAGTCATTTATCCTAATGCTCTCCATCCCCTTACCTCCCACACCCCGACAGGCCCTGTTGTGTGATGTTCCCCTCCCTGTGTCCATGTGTTCTCATTGTTCAACTCCCACTTCTGAGTGAGAACATGTGGTGCTTGGTTTTCTGTTCCTGTGTTAGTTTGCTGGGAATGTGTATATTTTTAAATAACTATTCCTATAAAAATAGGCATATCCATTGTATATTATATATCAATTGTATATAATAGGAATAACCATTTTAATCTATTGAGCTATTTGTATATATGTATACAAATAAGATACACAAATTTGTATATTTCCATACACCCTACTCCAAACCATATTATCTGGCCTAGACCACTCTAGGTCTGCCCTACCCAAACAATGGAAAATAGCAACCAGAGCAATCATTAACAAATAATAGGCCAGGTGTGGCGGCTCATGCCTATAATCCCAGCATTTGGAGAATGCTGAAGCAGGAAGATCGCTTGAGGCCAGGAGTTCGAGATCAATAAACATAGTGAGACTCTATCTCCACAAAAAATAATAAATTAGCCAGGCATGGTGGTGTGCACCTGTAGTCCTAGTTACTTGGGAAGCTGAGGCAAAAGGATCACTTGAGCCCAGGAATTTGAGGCTATAGTGAGCTATGATTGTACCACTGCATTCCAGCTTGGATGACAGAGAGACCCTGTCTCTAAAAAAATAAATAAATACTTTTTAAAAATAAAAAAATAATAAGGGCTAGGTGCAGTGGCTCACACCTGTAATCCTTGCATTTTGGGAGGCCAAGATAGGAGGATTGCTTGAGTCTAGGAGTTTGAGACCAGCCTGGGCAACATGATGCAACTCCATCTCTATGAAAAATAACAAAAATTAGCCTTGTATGGTGTGGCACACCTGTAGTTCCAGCTACTCGGGAGGCTGAGGTAGGAGGATTGCTTGGGCCTGGGAGGTTGATGCTGCAGTGATCTGTGATCATGCCACTGTACTCCAGCTTAGGCAATAGAGTGAGACCCTATCTTAATAAATAAATAATAAAATAAATAAATAATAAAAATGCAGCAGGTGCTCCCTTGCTTAAAGCCCTCCAATGACTTTCCATAAAATAAAATAAGATTTAAATGCTCCAGCACAGCCTTCAAGGTCCCATGCTATATGGACCCAGCTTCCCCTCCGTCCTCCTCTCAGCCATTCTAACCACACTGGCTTCCTTGTAGATCCTTAAACATTAAAGCTCTTTTCTTCCCTGGGTGACTCTGCCTACAGCATTCTTTTCAGTCTTATAGGGTCTGGGCTCTTCTCATCCTTGGGCTCTCAGCTCAGATGTCACCCTCTTGGAGGCCTTCACGGGTCATCTATCTAAGTAGGTCCCTTTTATTTCCATACCCCACTAGTTCATTTCCTGCTTATCACTCATCACAATTTGGAACTATCCACTATTTGTTAACCTGTTCAACTGTCAGTCTTCCCAGCATACAAATAGCTCCACCCAGACAGGAGACATATCTTTTCTGTTCACTAAGCATAAATGTGCCACACATACTAGCCCCTCAATAAACATTTTCTAGATAGATGTGTCAACATTTAATATGTGTGTACCCTTTGTCCATGTCTAATAATTTATCCACAGTAAACAATCAGACAAGTGCACACAGATGTATGTTCAAGGATAATTATTTCAGCATTGCTTGTAATGAGAAAATATTGGACATAGCCTAAATGTCTAGCAGTAGATTGAGTCATTAAAAAAAGCTGTACCGACATAGAAATATATCATGGTATCTTGTTAAGTAAAAAAGCGGTTCTAGAACAGAATGCATTTATTATATGAGCCCATCAATTTTATATGTATTTGTGATTATTTATATGTATTCATATATGCATAAAATACTTGAAAAAATATATACCCAATGTTAACTGTTTAACAGTGGCTACGTCTTGGGAATGATTTACACAGAGACTATCGTTTTTTATTTTAGCATATTTGCATCACTTAGGAATATAGATACAAGTAACAGAAAACCCAACCAACAGTAGCTTGAACAGTAGATGTTTATTTTACTGGCCAGTAATCATCTTCAGTCTTCTTGTTATGAAAGAATGAAGCCATTAAGAATACATGTCCATCCACACTTCTTTGACGCCTTCAGCTTGATGTCTTTTCTGCTCATGCTTGATGTCTTTTCTGTCATTGCCTCATGGGTGCAGGATTGCTCCCCCAGCTTCAGATGTCTTGGCCTGGCAGCAAAAACTTTCTCCGAAACTCCCCACCAGGCCTGCTTAGATACCATTGGCTAGAAATGGGTCACATTGCCCCTCCTCACTGCAAGGGAGGATGGGAAATTGGCTTTGTCAATGGCAGTCACTTCCTGAGACTGGCCATATTTCCAGGCCAATAAAAAAAAAAAAAATCACTGTTTCATTATCAAGGAAGAAGGCAATTAAATTTTTAAAAAAATTAATAATGAACTATATGAACTTTATAATCAGGGGAAAAAATGTCAGTGCATTTCATACATGATAAGATCCCAGAAAGTGTTCAGTGCCACAAATAGTACTTGTTCTGAAAGAGATGGGTTAAGTGTGGAGATCTGTGCGAAGCAGGTCTTCGTGCTTATCAGGCCTCACCTGCACAGGTCCAGGGCCAACTCAGGCAGCTTCCTGGAGCTCAGATCCCCACCACTCACTTCTTTCCTTTTTGGCCCTCCTTAAGGGCTTTCTCAATTATGATAATAAATACATCATTACTCCTAGGGCTGTTTTCTGGTATTGATCTGCAGGAACTAGAATGGATTGATTCTGCCTTGAAAGAGTGAGGGTAAAATCTCATCAGTTATGAGTCTTGCTGGCTAAACAGAACTTTTCCCTGATCTGCACAGTTTTTGACCTGCTGGTAGGAGCAGAAAGCAGGCAGGTGGAATTAGATGTTTGTGGGACAGGTGTGTAAATGTGGCAGGCTCTCTTTCACAAGACTTTGACTGGATGGATGTGAGAAATAAACGGAGGATACCCACAAACAGTGCTGTTGACATGAAGAAGCCATAAACACATGCAGACCTGCTTTTATGACACTGAGGCCCCACAGAATAACGGATCCAACTTGTGATCGTTCAACACCTTCCCTAATAGAGAGGGCCTTTGTGCCGCAGAGAGCTGGTACAAAGACAGCATTCAGCAAAAGCGACTTCCTTTCTTTAGATTGTAAGCTTCACAGGGGCAGGCACCTGAGGAGCCCTGTCTCTTTTATTTACCACTCTAGGACTTAGCAGGCACTCAACAAATAATTCTTGAATTAATGTCGGTCCTTATCCGCAACTGTTAGAAATCACGATCACTGCCATTCACAGAGTGTTTCTTCTGTGTCAGGCACTGGGCTAGGTCCTTCTGCCTAAACTATTTCACTCAATAACCAACATTGATCCTGTAAAGCAGGGAGTATGATTGCCATATTATAACTACAAAAACTGGGGCTCAGAGAGATAAAGTGGCTTTCCTAAGTTATATCATGGAAAGTAGGAGTTGGAGGTGTTAGACTCTAAAGTCGATGCTTGGAACTTCACTCTACAAAACTCTTTTTTTATTGTTTTTTTGTTTTGTTTTGTTTTTTGTTGTTGTTTTTTGTTTATTTTTTGTTTTGAGACAGGATCTCACTCTGCTGACCAGACTGAAGTGCAGCGGTGCAATCCTAGCTCACTGCAGCCTTGAACTCCTGGCTAATTTTTAGATTTTTGTTTTTAGAGGCAGAGATCTCGCCGTGTTACCTAGGCTGGTCTTGAGCTCCTGGCCTCAAACGATCCTACCCCGTCAGCCTCCCACAGCACTGGGGTTGCAGGCGAGAGCCACTGCACCCAGCCTACAAAACTCTGGAGCAGGGTTTCCAGAGTCCTGAAGCACATTGTGTTGGATAGAGCCCTGATTCTCAGGACAATGGTTGTCTCTTCACTGTCTCACTGGGAGTCCAGGCCAAGCTTCTGGATTTAGAGAGACGAACAGAGTCAGTTTTGCCCTCAAGATGTTCACAGGCTGTAGGGAGATTCAGATGCTGTTCAGTGATCATTTGGTTTTCCGTAACAGAATGCTCTCAAATCCAGTTAGGCATAAAACAGAATTCATGGAACAAACTGGGATTCTCTCACGGAAGCAGTCTTGTACGGCAGACACATTTCCAGGCCTCTTCCAGGGCTATGTTTCCTCCTGTTTCCCCTTTTCCCTGTGTCTGCCTTTGTTTTTTGCTCTTTCTAACACACCACTTTTCTCTTCTTCTCCTCCCTGTCCACGGTCTAACAATTGCTGCCATCATGGTGTTCTCAGCCCACAGTCTATATCACATCAGTCCCAGTGGCCTGCAGACATTGACAAGGCATCTCTAAGCTCCAATTCCAGACTTTCGGAGAGATGATCTGACAGGCCCAGTAAAGGTCAGGACTACCCCGGACCCAGTAAAATGGGACAGAGGGCAGGGTCACATCACATCTATGTGCCCACTTCCCTGAGCCATGCAAACCTCAGGAAGGTCAGGGCCGCAGGTGTACTCAGGAAGAACTGAAACCAGAAACCCAGAGCTTCCTTTATCTCAGCTTCATTCTCTCATTATAGACCTTTTCCTTCCACATGGCAGGATCAGACTGCTGATAGTTTTATATCCTCTTATTGCTTCTACCACTAAATAAAAATTGGCTGTCCAAGATTCACTTTAAAAATCCTGGGAAAAGATTCCAATGGGCCTAGCTATGACCAGTGACCACGCTGGCCCGATCAAGGCCGTTTAGAGGGTCAGGGTCATTAAAGAACACAACTGCTCCTGCAGAAAGAGCAGGTTGCCAAGAAAATGGGTGGTCCTGGGAAAATCAACCCATATATTGGCCCAAAGCTGTGTTATGATTCTGTTTGCTTATCTCCTCTACTAGCCCCTACCCCCACCTCAGTTGGTTCTGGAACTCAAGGAGCATGGCTGTGCCATCTCCAGCTCGCCCCATCCCAAGCTCACCCCATCCCACAATTAGCATCCAAACCCTCTGGCTTTATCTTCCGAGCCTTCCTCACATTCACACCCATTCCAGGAAGCCTTCTTTTTTTAAAAAAAAGTCAAAAGCATATGGTCTTTCAGACTATTTCTCTGCCATGGCTTTTTTTTTTTTTGTCTTAACTATTTTTTTGTTAACAGACTTTATTTTTTAGAGCAGTTTGAGGTTCGCAGCAATGTTGAGCAGAAAGTACAGAGGGTTGCCACCCTTGCCACCCTACTGCCCCCTTGTGCCTCCCCCACTATCAACATCCCCCACCAGAGTGGTAAATTTGTTACAACAGATGAACCTACGTTAAAACAGCATTGTCGCCCAAAGTCCATAGTTTACGTTAGGGTTCATTCTTATGGTATACATTCTATGGGTTTGAACAAATGTATAATGACATATGTCCACCACTAGAGTATCACACAGAATAGTTTCACTGCCCTAAAAATCCTGTGTTCTGCCTGTTCATTCCTCTCTCCCTCCTGACCCTTGGCAACCACTGACCTTTTTACTATCTTCACCTTTTTGCCTTTTCCAGAATATCATCTAGTTGGAATCATACTGTTACAGTGGGTAGCTGGTCAGGCATGAGCAGGGCAGGAGAGGGTTCCCCCCACCCACCCACACACATACAGCAGGAATGTCAGGCGACCATCAGGTGATGGTCGGGTGGTTGTTGACTTATCTCTCTAAAATAATAATTGGTAACATCCGTTGCTAGGGAAAGGTAGTCTTCTAATAGAGAACACCTGAAACTGGTGATCAGCAGCTTCCCAGTAAGATCTCAGGAGCTGGGCGAGTGGGCTCAAGCATAAGCATTAAGAGGCAAAATGGCAGAGTTTAACTGGTAAATGATCTTCCTCTAGGAATGCTAGACCGATAAGGGAGGAACGTCTCAAGCGAGACTAAGTACAACTCCAGTAAACACAGTGCGTGTGCTCCCCTCCCAAGCGCTAGCAGGCCACTGTGCATGTGGACAGCCCACCCCAAGGGACGAATCAGGGGATAAGGGAAGCAAGACCCTGAAAGTACGCACACGTATAAAACCCCAAGTCAAAAGGTCAAACCGCACTCTTGATCTCTGAAGTTGCCTGCTTGGCCCTCTTCCAAGTGTACTTTACTTCCTTTCATTCCTGTTCTAAAGCTTTCTAATAAACTTTCACTTCTGCTCTAAAACTTGCCTCTGTCTCTGCTTCTGCCTTATGCCTCTCAGTCGTGTTCTTTCTTCTGAGGAGGCAAGAATTGAGGTTGCTGCAGACCTGTACAGCTATGGATTCAATGCCGGCAACAATACATATGTAGCCTTTTCAGATTGCCGCCTTTCACTTAGTGATACGCATTTAAGTTTCCTCCATGTCTTTTCATAGCTTGATAGTTCATTTCTTTTTAGGGCTGAACAATATTCCATTGACTGGAATGTGTCACGATTTATTCATTAACTGACTGAAGGGCTTCTTGATTGTTTCCAAGTTTTGGCAATTATGAACAAAGCTGCTATAAACATCACGTGGAGGTTTTCAGCTCCTTTGTGGAGGAGACATGTGGACATGTTTTCAGCTCCTTTGAGTAAATACCAAGGAGCCTGACTTCTAGACTGTATGCCAAGAGTAGGTCTAGTTTTGCAAGAAACTGCTAAACTGTCTTCCAAGGTAGCTGTACCATTTTGCATTCCCACTAGCAATGAATGAGAGTTCCTGTTGCTCTACATCCTTGTCAGCATTTGATATTGTCGGTGTTCTGAATTTTGGCCATTCCAATAGCTGCATAGTGGTATCTCATTGTTGTTTCAATCTGCATTTCTCTGCTGACATATGATGTGAAGCATATTTCCATATGCTTATTTTATCATCTTCTTAGGTGAGGTGTCTGTTAAGGCCTTTGGTCCATTTTTAAATCAATTTTTTTCTTATTGTTGAGTTTTAAGAGCTCTTTACATATTTTGAATAATAGTCCTTTATCAGTTATATCTTTTGCAAATATTTTCTCCCAATCTGTGGCTTGTCTTCTCATTCTCTTAATGCCATAGATTTTTGGTAGTGAAATGTAAATCTCAAAGCTACAAAATTAACCTTTTGTTTTGCTGTTTATTTTTTGTTTTTGTTTTGTATCACTTCTTCCTTGAGATATGAAGCCTAGCTTTTTTTTTTTTTTTTTTGAGATGGAGTTTCACTCTTGTTACCCAGGCTGGAGTGCAATGGTGTGATCTCGGCTCAGTGCAACCTCTGTCTCCCAGATTCAAGTGATTCTCTTGCCTCAGCCTCCTGAGTAGCTGGGATTACAGGTACCCACCACCATGCCCAGCTAATTTTTTGTATTTTTAGTAAAGACAGGGTTCCACCATGTTGGCCAGGCTGGTCTTGAACTCCTGACCTCAGGTGATCTGCCCGCCTTGGCCTCCCAAAGTGCTGGGATTACAGGTGTGAGCCACCACACTCGGCTGAAGCCTAACTTTTAAAGAGGGATGAGAACCAGGTTAAGGTGCTAGAAGGAATTGCCAAGGAGAAAACACTCTTTCAAAATATTTATCCACAACACAGGTATTATAACATAGTGTGAGGTCATTTGCCAAGGGTATCAATACATACAGTCAAAATGCTGTGGGAAAAGTAAGAATAGAAATATTCACTCTTCCAGGAAGAAGCTACAGAGAAAAAGAAGGTATGAGCCAGTCCTTGAGAAACAAGGGGCAGTCAATAGGCAGACAAGCCAGGAAAGCTGTCCACATGTGCAGGGCGCAGAAGGATGATAGGTTTGCTGGGGCCAGTGTGAAGGGTGCACAGCTGGGAGGGGAAGGCATGAGGCTCGAGTGGTGGACCACGCCCGGTTGGAAGGATCTAGTGTCCCAGGCTGAGGGCCAGTGGGAGCCACATCCCACATAATCTCATCCAAAAATTCTTTTAAATCCATTTATGCTAGTGATTCTCAAATTGATGCCTTTAGCCTGGTCCTCTTCCCTGAACCCCAAACATGTATATCCAACAGCCTACCTGACATGTCCATTTGAATAGCTCGTGGGCATCCCACATCTAGACCTCAGCTCTGGTCATCCCTTTCACACCTTCTCCTCCCTCGGTCTTCCCCATCCCGTCCATCAGGAGCTCCATCTTTCCAGTTGCTCAGCCAATAACCTGGGCGCCATCTTTTCCTCCTCTTTTTCTCTTATGCCTCACCTCCAAGCTGTCAGCCTCAACGCTTAGGACAGTAAAGAAGGTGCCTCTACTGAGCGCCAAACTTATTTTTAGCTGTGTGGAAGAAGAACAGGCATGTTCCTTGTGAAGAATACATACACATTGGCCAAGCAGAAGTGGTGGGGCAGGGGCCCAGGAAGGAGATGCTTCAGGCAGGAAGGCCATGTGCAAAGGGCACAAAAATATAAGAAAGAGGTCTTGTGCGGGGATGGCAGGGAAGCCAGTCTGACTGCAGGGATGGGGACTCAAGGGGACCTGGTGAAGGAAGGCTCCAGAAGTGAATGGAGTCTGGCCAGCTCCTGCAGGTCCTGACAGATCCCTAGGTCTCCTAGCTTACCCTTCGAGGTCCTCCATAGCCTCTCACTAAGCACTAAGGCCTGTGCCTACTCTTCTTGTCTTCACTCAGGCTTCTGCCCATTGCCCATGTGGTCACCCTTGACTCTCAGAACCACAGTTCCTAGACCGCTGTGTTTGGCTTTGGCTTTTGGCTCCTGTTGCACACCCAGCCCTATAGCCTCCAAACACGAGTTCACAGACCAGCGCTTGTCAATGAGATGGACATGCAAGCAGGGAAATGAGAAATAGGGACAATGTGGCATGATAGAAACAGAATTGCATTTCTGTCTGTGTGTTACCACAACGCATGAAAATGACCGGACATGTTGAATGTAAGTGGATGATGTTTGGAATACTCTGGCTTAAAACTGAAGCTACACGGTATGCACAAAATTCATTTTGGGGGCACCAAGGGGAAAGACACCACAAATAGGTAAGCAGTTATTAACACAAGAGGCCTAGATGGCTACCAATTGAGAGGGACACGAGGTGAATATTAAGATCCCCCAGTAAAAGAAGCCAAAATGATTTTATTTCATTTATTTTTTCCTTTAGAGACAGGATCTTGCTATGTTGCCCAGGCTGGAGTGCAGTGGCTATTCACAGACACAATCATCACACACTGCATCCTGGAACTCCTGACCTCAAGTGATCCTCCTGTCTCAGCCTCCCGAGGAGCTGGAACTACAGGTGCATGCCACTGTGCCTGGCTGACAAACTGATTTTAAGTGTAACTCCCAAATTGAAAGTTTTTAGGGTGATTCTTTGAGTGAAAGGTGGTAATTTATCATCAAGCAGCTTCTCACACAGGCAACTCCATGTATTTCCACGGTGGGTCATCGCACAGATTCACTTATTTAATGATGATAAAATTCTCATGGGCAATTCCAGAAGGCCAACTAATATATAGTACCTGTGAATATCTGGCGAGTGTGTGGTACATGTGCATGTGTGTGTGATATGTGTAAATTTGTCAAATATCTCTTCAATGAAAAGAGTGTTATTTTCTTTCCTTTTCTTTTTTCTTTCTTTTTTTTTTAATGGATGGGGTCTTGCTATGTTGCCCAGCTTGGTCTTGAACTCCTGGGCTCAAGTGATCGTCCACCTCCACCTCCCAAAGTGCTGGGATTACAGGCATGGGCCACTGTGCCCGGCTGGAATGTTCTTCATTGTGTTATTATTTCCTTCCACCTGATAAGTATTAAGATGGACTTTATTTTATGAAATTATGGTGACAGCACAGATACTTATGAGACAGACTAACTCTTTGTTGGCTTCTCTGTAGGCAACTCTTTGTTGGTTTCCAAATTGTTTTTAGAATTTTCCAGTCCCTGAAATCCCAAGGTCTGAGAATCAGGGCCTCCTGATTAAACATTTGACTTTGAACTCTTTACTACAGCTTTGACCTGAACGTCCCTTTAGGACACAACTTTCAGCATTTGCTTTTTTGTTCCAGGAGGTAAAATTTACCTGGCAAAAAAGGCCACAAATGACAAACCCAAAGGGGAAGGAGTTAGGATGTCATTTCAGAGCTTGATGTGGCTGAAACTCCCACTAGTGATGATTTAAATTTCTCACACAGAAACCAGAATGCCAATTAAAATATAATCAGAGTACATTGCCATCTGTGGTAGAGGCTTCTGGGGCCCTTGAGCATATTGGTGTGCTCCTTCATGTTTCCCAGCCTCCCTTGCAGTTAGGCTGGCCATGTGACTGGTTCTGGCCAATGGAGATGTGAGCAGAAGTGCTGTGTATTAATCCTAGGCTACAGTAGTTAAGTACCTCGTGGGCTTCCCTGCTCTCTCTTCCCTTTCTACCCGCCCTCACGTAGATAACCTCAGAGTGACCTTGAAGCTACAAGGTGATGGAGCCACAAGATGGAGGCAGCCTGGGCTCCTGGGTTACCATTCAGAAGAAACCTTCCAGAAACCTGGTAGACTGTGATGTAGCAGAGAAATAAATGCCTATTGGAGCAAGCCACGGAGATTCTAGGGTTTATTTTTTACTGTAGCATGAGCTATCCCATTCTGACTGATATACCACTCGCGAAAAATGCTCACTGGTGCCTTCCCATTGCATGTAGAAGAAAATCTAGAATCTTTTCTGTGGTCTACAAAGCACTCTGTGTTGTGGCCCCTGCCTACCTCTCAGGTACCCCCTCCTTTCCTCGGCTCCCACATCCACCCTGTTCCAGCCACACTGGCCCTTGAAGGAGTCTCAAACACACCAAGCTCACTCCCCCAATGGCATCTGCATTCTGCCTGGAATAGTCTGCTTCCAGATCATATTTCCTCTTAACACTCACCTCAACCTAAATGCCACCTCCTCAGAGCAAACTTCCCTGATCATCTAAAAGTTGAAAAGCCACATTTGTCATTCTATCTCACCAAGTTTTATTTTAATCTTGATGCCTCACTACCTGGTATTTTTGTTTATTTCCCGTCTTTCCAATGTTTCTGTCTTATTTGCCATTGAATCCCCAGTGCCTAGCAAAGAGCCCAGGGCACACAAGAGCTAATAAATGTTTGTTGAGTGAGTGGATGTGATGTGGTTTGGATCTCTTTCTCCAACAAATCCCATATCAAATTGTAACCCCCAGCATTGGAGTGGGGGTTTGGTGGGAGGTGATTGGATCATGGGGATGGATTTCTCATGAATGCTTTAGTATCATCGCCTTGTGGTACTGTCCTCATGATAGTGAGTGAGTTCTCATGAGATCTGGTCATTTAAAAGTGTGTAGCACCTCTCCCCTGTCTCTCTTCCTGCTCTGGCCATGTGACATGCCTGCTTCCCTTTTGCCTTCTGTCATGATTGTAAGTTTCCTGAGGCCTCCCCAGAAGCCGAGCAGATACCAGCATCATGCTTTCTGTACAGCCTATGGAACTGTGAGCCAATTCAACCTCTTTCCTTTATAAATTACCCAGTCTCAGGTTTTTTTGTTTCTTTTTTCTTTTCCTCTTTTTTTTTTTTTTGAGATGGAGTCTCCCAGGCTGGAGTGCAATGGCAGAATCTCAGCTCACTGCAACCTCTGCCTCCTGGGTTCAAGTGATTCTCCTGCCTCAGCCTCCAGAGTAGCTGGTATTACAGGCACCAGCCATCATGCCTGGCTAAATTTTGTAGAGACAGGGTTCCACCATGTTGGCCAGGCTGGTCTTGAACTCCTGACCTCAGGTGATCTGCCCGCCTCGGCCTCCCAAAGTGCTGAGATTACAGGCAAGAGCCACCATACCCGGCCTTCAGGTTTTTCTTTATAGCAATGAAAGAATGGCCTAATAGAGGATGGTTGAACAAATGATGCAGCTCTGTGTTTCCTTGCATCTGCTGAGGAGATAACTGTGCCCTGTAAGCATTAGGATGCTGTTCCTGTTATCTATTTTGTGTAAGCCTTCTTAAAACAGTGGTTTACAATAACAGGAATTATTTGCTTTGCTCACAAATCTGGGAGTTGGCTGGGTTCTACTAGGCAGTTCCCAATTGGGGTTTCTCATGAAGTTGTATTCAGACAGTGATTGCGGCCCAGGTCATTCTGAAGACCTATTCACTGCCATGTCTGGCTCCTGGTCTGGGAAAACTCAAACATCTAGGGATTATACCACTGTCCAGCTGTGCGACTTTAGGCAAGCTACTCAATCTCTCTAAGCCCCAGACCTTTATATGTAAAACAGAAGCAGGAATGACAATAGCACCTATCACTTACTGAGCACCTACTCTGTTCCAGACACCATGTAAGTTAAACTCTTGGCACACCTGTCTACACAAGCCTTATAACAACCTATTTTGGGGCCAGGCGCAGTGGCTGACGCCTGTAATCCCAGCACTTTGGAGGCCAAGGTGGGCGGATAACTTGAGGTCAGGAGCTCGAGACCAGCCTGGCCAACATGGTGAAACTCCGTCTCTACTAAAAATACAAAAAAATTAGCCAGGGGCAATGGTGGGCACCTGTGATCCCAGCTACTCAGAAGGCTGAGGCAGGAGAATCACTTGAGTCCGGGAGGCGGAGGTTGCAGTAAACCAAGTGAACCCAGATCACGTCACTATACTCCATCCAGCCTGGGTGACAGAGCAAGACTCTGCCTAAGAAAACCCACAAAACCTATTATATAGATATTCTTATTGTAGGACCTACTCATTTTATACACGAAGAAACTGAGGTTCAGAGAAGTTATGTATCTTGCTCAAAGTCATGTAGCTAACTGTGTCGGGGACTTCTAACTAATGCAGTGCACTGAGCCAATGTCTCAGTCCATTCAGGCTGCTGTAACAAGATCCCTCAGACAGGATAATTTACAACAAAAGACATTTATTTCTTACAGTTCTAGAGACCAGGAAGTCCAAGATCAAGGTGCCAGCAGATTCAGTTTCCAGTGAGGGCTCTCTGCTTCATAGGTGCCTCTTTGCTGTGTGCTCACATGGCAGAAGGGAACGGCAGCTCTTTGCTGCCTCTTTTATAAAGGCATTAACCCCAGTCACAGGATGGAGCCCTCATGACCTAATTACCTCCCAAAGGCCCCACCTTCTAATATCATCACCTTGGTGATCAGGTTTCAACATGTGAATTTGGGGAGGACACATTCAGGCCATAACTGCCAATAGGGGAAATCCCCCCTCCTGCTCTATATACATTACAATACTCAATAAAATATAACCAAAAAATATAAATGCATGGTTGAGTTCTTAGCCAAGAAAAAGGAAGCCCCAGGGACCAGAGAAAGAGAAAATCCAGGGTTGGGACAGTGAGCAGAATGGGGGGTGGACGGGCTTGCTGGGGAGAGGGAGGGTGCTGGGAGCCTTGGGCCCTGTGAATGCAATGGACTGGAACAGAGCTATGTGCACAGAGCCAGGAGCCACAGAGGAAGAGGGACAGAACAACTCTGCCCACGGCTCCCACCGTCCTCCCAGTGAGCAGCCAGTGGCCTGAGACCATCAGTGGAGTGGGGCATCCAAGTGGCACAGCTAAGTCAGGCCTGAAGCAGGGATTTGACCTGGCCGCTCCATAACTGGCCTGCATGCTGATAATCAGGCATTGTCAATTTATTTCAACATTCAACTAAAATAATATCTCTAGACACCTCTCTAGCTCTAACCTTTCTAGTTAGTATCCACTCTAAAAATCTGTTAGAACTGACAAAAGATCAGAAGAAAAAGGAAACTTTGGAAATTAAACAAAAGATTTGTAAATCAATGACGGGTCAAAGCCAAAAGTTCAAGGGCCATTAGGATGCTTGGGTTGGAAAATGCTCCTTGTCAAAACTCATAGATGGGGCCCAAAGCCTTGATAGCGTGGAAATTAGAAAGTACCATGCTTACAAATAAACAAACACAGCAGCTCTACCTATCAAAACTTGTGGGGAAACATTTTGCCTGCTGGTCTGCAAAGGAGACAAAAAGTCTTGCCAATCTCTTGGGCCAGGAATGGAAAAAAATACACGGGAGTCCAGGGCTACAGCGTGCCCCAGTATAAAGCCTGGAGCCACTGGCATTTACCCTGCAAAATTAGTAAGCAATCTCACCTGGGACCAGAGGAAAATCTCGGATCCCCGTGGAGGCAAGCTTCAAACAGCTCTATAGACGCAACCCAGCGCTCACAGGACACCCAGGGAAGACAGGCCCTGCTTAGTGTGAGTTAATAGACAAAAATTACAGTCCGGGCATGGTGGCTTATGCCTGTAATCCCAGCACTTTGGGAGGCCGAGGCGGGTGGATCACCTGAGGTCAGGAGTTCGAGACCAGCCTGGCCACCGTGGTGGAACCCCGTCTCTACTAAAAAATACAAAAATTAGCTGGGTGTAGTGGCCGACGCCTGAAATCCCAGCTACTGGGGAGGCTGAGGCAGGAGAATCGCTTGAACCCAGGAGGCAGAGGTTGCGGTGAGCTGAGATCGTGCCATTGCACTCCAGCCTGGGCGACTAGAGCAATTAGACCTCACTGAAATCCTAGGTGCTACAGCCTGACCAAGTCATCGTGTCTCTTTGGGTCTTAGTTTCCCTTGTTTTTTTTGAGACAGGGTCTCTCTCTGTCTCCCAGGCTGGAGTGCAATGGTGCAATCATAGTTCACTGCAGCCTCAACATCCTGGGCTCAAGGAATCCTCCTGCCTCAGCCTCCCAAGTAGTTGAGACTATAGGTATGCACCACCAGGCCCAGCTAATTTTTGTGTTTTTGTAGAGATGGGGTTTTGCCACGTTGCCCAGGCTGGTCTTGAACGCCTGGGCTCAAATGATCCTCCCACCTGGGCCTCCCAAAGTGCTAGGATTACAGGTGTGAGCTACTGTGCCTAGCCTCCTCAGCTCTTAAATGGGAATAATAATTGCCCTCTGCCCCTTGCAGGCTTGTAGGGAGGAACACAGAAGCTTCCTGTAGAGCCCCGAGCACAGTCTGGGTGGCGTCTTGGCAGGGAGGGCCATGCCCACCCGACAGCCCCAGGCCTTGTGGCACACAGATTTGTTTCAGCTGCAGAGAAAATGGGTGGAGAGAGAGAAAGAGGTCAGTGTTGGAGGGGTCAGCTGTGCGCTTCCCTGGTCCCGAGACAAAGAGGCCTCTTCATGAAGTCCCCCTCCCAGACCCTTCTGCTTCCTGCACTGCCCGCCCCGGCACCCATCAGCAGATTCCCTCAGTCCCACTGTTTTGCTTCTGTATCTGGTTTTGTGACAGTTTTAAAGATGTCAACATGCCACAGAGCTCACACTGGAGCCGGCCCAGCTTCAGCTGCTGTCCTCACCATCATCGTCAACAGATGTTTAACCCGCTGTTCCTCTGCTTTTGTAAACACTCTGTCTCCTTTCAAATCTCAAATTAATGTGATGCTTCCCCTCTCCTTTCAAATTCTGCCTTACAGCCACATGCCCAGAGATGGCTGGATTTCAGATCATAGACAGATGCGTGATAGGACCCACATTCACAGGGGCCCAGACAGGGACAGATCCTGTTCTCACAGGTCCTAGTCTCCCCGACCTCTGACATCCTGGATTGCACGCCAACTTACAGACATGGTCAAGTCCACGCAGAACCCTGTTGAGGTCTCATAAGCAAAGGCAGCCGAGACCCAGGAGTCCCAGCCCCAAAAATTCACAAGGACAGAGTTCTCCACGGTCAGACGCTCAGACAGACAGAGACACAGACTCTGACACAGAAGCGCAGGTGTGCAATCACACAGTCACAGGGGCCCAGGAATGGCCACGCATTCACAGACATTGTTGTGGGCCAAATTGTGTCTTTCTCAAAATTCATGTGTTGAAGTCCTAACCCCCACCCACTACCTCAGAACGTGCTGTATTTGGAGTGAGGGCCTTTAAAGAGGTAATGAAGGTTGAAATGAAGTCACTGGGGTGAGGTCCCTAATCCAATAGGACTGGTGTCCCTAGGAGAAGAGGAGATCTGGACACAGACACACACAGAAGGAAGAACGTGAAGACACAGGGAGAAGACAGCCATCTCCACGCCGAGTAAGGCCTTAGGAAAAACCAACCCTGCTGGCAACTTGACTTGGACTTCCAGCCTCCAGAACTCTGAGGAAATAAATTCCTGTTGTGTAAGCCACAGTCTGTGGTCCTTTGTCACGGCAGCCCTGGCAAATGAATTCAAACATGGAGGCCAAGAGACCCCCAATGTCCCCCAGTGCCACCCCAGACCCACTATCGCCTTCACAGCCTTGCACAGAGCCCTGGAGGCAGCATGGACCCCTGCAGACATGAAGCCCAGGGCTGCCATTTCCCACAGCGCCTTCCTCAGCCTGAGTTTGGCCCAATTTCCTGGTGGCACCAAGATACAAGAGGAGATGGCACCTGGGGGCATCCTCCACTGGGCAGTGGAATTGTGGAAAATGCTGCGATAATAGCTCACACAGCTGAGTTCTATTTGGAGATCTCAAGGGCTGTGCAAACACTTTGCAGGTATTCACTCATCCAGCCTTCTCAACAACCCTCGGAGGTAGGTACTGTTACCGAAATCTCCATTCAAGAGATGGCAAAATAGAGGCCAGAGAGGTCAAGTAACTTGCCTGAGATCACACAGCCAGCAAAAGCTGAGCTGGGACTTGAACCGAGGCAGCCTGGCTCAAGCCTAGCTCTAAACCATGGGACAATTTGCTACCAGGATCAGAGATAGAGCCAGATTACAGAAGAGTTCAAATCCCTGGTCAAGGATAAAGCAAGTCAAAATGCTTTCCCAGGCTGGGCGAGGTGGCTTACCCATGTAATCCCAGCACTTTGGGAGGCTGAGGCGGGCTTATCACTTGAGATTAGCAGTTCGAGACCAGACTGGCCAACATGGTGATACCCCATCTCTACTAAAAATACAAAAATTAGCTGAGCATGATGGTGGGCACCTGTAATCCCAGCTACTCAGGAGGCTGAGGCAGGAGAATCACTTGAACCTGGGAAACAGAGGTTGCAGTGGGCCAAGATTGTGCCACTGCACTCCAGCCTGGGTAACAGAGCGAGATTCCATTTTAAAAAAAAATGCCTTGGGGCTGGCAACATAATTTGCAGGGCCCAGTTCCAAAATGAAAACGAGTCCCTGTTCAAAAAGCAGGAGAAAAGTGCTACGAAAAAAATATTAAAATAAAAAGTTTTCTCCTTTCCTCAGTGGTCTCTCTCTTGACTTATAATGGTTTCAGTTTGCTATGTAATGTCACTCTAAGTAAAAATAAAAACCACATAATTTCAGATAATTAGTACAAATTTTACTCTGTATTTTACAAAGTCAGTTTTAAATGCAAACATTAGAGCATTTAACTCATGTGCAGAGTCACCTAAATTATACGCGTATTTCTTTTTTTTTTTGAGATGGAGTTTCGCTCTTGTTGCCCAGGCTGGAGTGCAATGGCGAGATCTCTGCTCACTGCAACCTCTGACTCCCGTGTTCAAGCAATTCTCCCGCCTCAGTCTCCCGAGTAGCTGGGATTACAGGCACCCGCCACCAATACACGTATTTCATAGCTCACATAGACATATGCATTTTGTCCTCACCAGAACGTAGAAATACTGCACAACACTCACTCCCTGCTTTTATTCCACTTCTAGATACACGCACACTCTCCTAACACTGTCTACCTCCAGCTTATAGATGAGTAAGGAAGGTCTGAAAGGAAAAGGAACGATGGTGGCGCTATCTGTTCCTTTGCTCCCATCATGGTTTTTGGCTAAGTGGTTGGCTAATGTGGGGAAGTATCATGGATAGGAAAGGATATGCTAGGGTTGCTTGGTAGTTCGCGTTTCTCAGAACACCTCCTTTCTGTTTGAAGCAAGTTCTGGTTTGCAGAGGGAGTGTGGCCTCTTGGGGCTTTCAGCATCCCACTTAGCCGCAGAAGTAACACGCTTGCCTTCTGATTGCTTTGAGAGTCACTGGACTCCCACTCATGGCAGGTCCACTGGAATTCCATGCTCATGGGCATGGAAACCATTGAGAATGGGGAACAGGGATGTGCATTTTGCATGTTATCTACTCTGTTCACGGCATGCTCCATTGCCCCTATTATCTTTACTTACAGAACACAGTTCAAAGATAAAATTGCTAAGAATTTCAGAACAGCCACAGCAGAGCATTAAACCAAGCTCAGGGCCCACTGGAGCTTGTGTGTGACTTCACAGGTACCGACTCATGAACTTGGCCCTGCCTGCCCTGGCCACATTCCTGCCCTCAAGATAGCCTTAGCATGCAACTTCCCCTCCCCTGGACTGCTTCTGGTTCCATGGCCCAGTCGTTCCCTCTCAGAAAGATGGGGGCTCACCCAGGGCTCCCTCCTCTGCCAAGTGCTTCTCCCACCTGTCCTAGCTCCTCTGCCCTGTGTCAGAGACTGGGCAGTGTCTGGAAGTCCATTCCGTCAGCTGACCTAATTTCCGGACGCTGGGAGCTACAAGGACACATCTTGAGGAGAGCTGAGTGTTTCTTCGTCTTCTTCCTATGCCCCAGACTTGCCTAAGTGATCCTGTCGCATCAAGTACCACAGCAGGACCCCGTTATCATCTCCAAACCTGGTTCACCCCCCTCACTGCTGCCCCATCACCAATTCCTGAGGCATGGATTTCGTCACATCAGTGCCCCACTCAGAACTTTTTCCAAGTTTCCTGTTGCTTCTGAGTGGAATTTGCATTCCCCTGCCCTGCGTAGCAAAAGGTGAACGTTCCTCCTGGAGAAAGTAGTCTTCGGGGCATACAAATAGGGTGGGCATTTCATTTGGACGTGGGGGTTGGGGAGGGATTTCCTTTTTCCTCCACTACCAAGACAGTGAGATGGGGACGGAGGGTGGGTCTAGGCTCAGAGGATGGTCAGAGTTGGAAACTCCTCCTAAACTGACCCCTTGAGGGTGCCTTGGGGAAAATGGCTTGGTACAGGGAGGTCGGGGGAGAGGCTGTTGGGAGTCGAGTGACTCCCAAACTGATTTGGGGTGCTCTTGCCTGGCACAGTAGGACCACATATCCACACCAAGGTTTGTAGTGGGAGAAAGGAAGGCATTTACTTGCAGGGTGCCAAGCAAGGAGAATCGGGCAGTTTACGTTTAAGACCTGAATTTTTAGATGGCTTATAGGTAATGGGTCCCTGTTCCATTTTATTGTGAGAAGACAGGCTGGGATATGTCCTAAAACAACTGTGTAAATAGAAGCTGGAGCCACCAGGGCTGAGTGTAGCAGAGACTGCTATACGATCACCAAGCCATTTTCCTCTTCCTAGCACGTAGCTAGACTACATTTCCCAGCCTCCTTTGCGGTTAGGTGAAACCATTTGACTCAGTTCCGGCCAATAGAATGTGAGGTATGGTTACTTCTAGGCCTGAAAGGCAAAGCGCCATGGGATGACAGAACCATAACATGGAAGGGGCCTGGGCCCCTGAGTGACTGTGTGGAACAGAGCCTCCACCCAACCCTGCATTAACTTGTGAAGTGAATGAGAGAAAAACTTGTGTTAAAGCTCTGAGATGTTGGTGTTGTTATTTACAGCAGTTAGCTTGTCCTGACTAACCCACTGTTTCTCCCTCCACTGTGCCCTGAAAAATGACTGTCCCCAATCGGTGGGATGTTTGTGCTCCTAGCTCTGCACTGTCTTTCTGTCAGTGGGAGGGGGTTCACCGAGCTGCCAGACAGCCTGTTTTTCTCTTTATGAATAATTAATTTTCAATTATACAAGCAGTTCATAAGTAAATACTTTCTCCTTTTTGTCTTCTGTAAAAAATACAAAAATATTGATAAAGCTCAAGTCCCCTTTAATTCTTTCCTGCCACTCTCTCAACCATAACCACCAGCACCACCATCACCACCACCACCACCACCACCGCCACCACACAAAGTCCTTTCCCGAAGTCTCAGAGATTGCTACTCGTATTTCCTTTTGAATCATTGTTTCAAATATTTTTTATGCATCCATATCCACACAAAATTTTAAAAAATTACTTTGGGTGTTTTTCTCATCCTCTTTGTCTCTACATAAAAGGTACTACTCTAAGTATTTTTTGCCTCTTGCTTTATTTGCCCAACAATATCTCTGCAGGTGATGTCATAGATTTACCCCATTCTTTTAAATGGTTGCATAAAACTTCATAGTAGGGCCATGCTATGGCTTATTCAGCAAATCCCCTGTTGATAGACCTTTGGGCTGTCTCCAATTTTTTTATTCTTGTGGAAAGTACTTCAGTAAAAACCCTCACAGAGGTCTCCTTGTGTACATGTGCAAACATTCTCTCCAGAGGAGATACTGGCAAGTGGATTTCTTGTTCTTCAAAGTGGTGATACGAATTTGCATCGTGACCAGCAGGATCCCAGAGTCCCCAATTCCACACACTCTCACTAACATTTCATATCAGGCTTTAATGCTTTCTTTTTTCCAATCTGATGAGTGAAATATAGTTCATGGTCGCTTAATGTTTTATTTCCTTGATTACTAGTGAAATTGAACATTCTTCAAGTTTATTGGCCATTTGAATTTCCTTTTCTATAAATCGACTGTTTTTTATCATTTGCTGAGTGTTCTATTGGGCCATTTGTCTTTTTCTTATTGATTTGCTAGAATTCTTTATATATTCTGGTTGCTAATCCCTTATCTGTTATATAAATTGCAAATATTTTCTCCCAGGCTATAGCTTGTTTTTAGCTTGTTTATGGTGTCTGCGGTCATTTAGAAGTTTTACATTTTAGCTTAGCGAGGTCTATCAATTGTTTCTTTTATGCTGCTTGCTTTGGGCGGGTCTGTTTTCAGCTGTGACACTGAAAGGCAGAGAAGCCAGCAGCCAGGAACACAGGCCCTCCCTCTGGTGGACAGATTGGATTTTCTGCTCCTCTCTGTGAGATAGCAGTAACCTCAACTGACTCCTGCTGGGGAGCTCAGATTTCACTTGGTGTGAGAGGGTAAGAAAGATACTCTTTCTTCTGATAGGGAAATTAACATTGCAATTGTAAAGGTGATTTTACTTGTACCCTCTCCAAAATAAGTTCAGCCAAACATATGGATTCTATTGCAAGTTCTTGATAATCTGGCCTCTGTTTCTCGCTTTATTTTTATTTTTTAGAGAGGAGGCCTGTCTCTGTTGCCCAGGCTGGAGTGCAAGGGTGTGATCATAGCTCACTGTGGCCTTGAATTCCTGGGCTCAAGTGATCCTCCCACCTCGGCCTCCCCAGTAGCTGGGACTATAGATGCATGCCACCTCTCCCAGCTAATTTATATATATATATATTTTTTTGTAGAGACGGAGTGTTGCTTTGTTGCCCAGGCTGGTCTTGAACTTCTGGCCTCAAGCAGTCAGCCCACTTCAGCCTCCCAAAGTGCTGGGATTACAAGCACGAGCCACCATACCCGGCCTCAGTTTCTCACTTTTATTGTTAACTACTCCCCTCCACGTAGGCTTCACTCTGGTTCCATTTAATTCTTTACCAAACCAAACTCATACTTTATGTATGTCTCCAGGAATTTTAATATGATTATCTGGCTTTCAAGAGATAGGAAAAAAGTCATGATGGCACCTATTTTGAGCCAGGCTCTGTGCTGAGTGATTGGATCAGTCAGGATAAGCCGAGCTATGTTGCAGTAACAAACAACCTCAAAAATCCCAGGATCTTACAGTGTCTATTTCTCACTCATGCTACTGTCCAGGTCAAGTTGGCTAGGGTTTGGCAATTCACTATTTTTCTTCCAGAATCAAGGCCGCTGGAGCATTCTCTGTCTGGACCATTGCTGAATGTGTTTGTTGTTTTAGTAGGAAAGAAAATGTGGCCAAATACAAACTGACTCTAGCAGTTTCTGCTTAGAGTGACATGTCACTCCTACTCACATTTTGTTGGTCAAAGTGAGTTACATGGCAAGGACTGACTTCAAGGGGCTGGGGCATTAGTGGCCCAAAAAATATCTGGATTGGCCCTGTTCTTCTGGTCACCACATGTTCAATTCCCTCTACCTCCTATATGTAGAACGTGCTCACCTCCAAGCAAGCAATCCAAAGTTCCATCCAGCCACTAGTTCAGGCTGAAGCCCAAAGTCCAGGATCTTGTGTGATCTTGTGATCAAGTTGAAACTCATCAGGGAGAAGAAATAACTGGCTCATTTTGGCTCAGAGATCTGTGAGCCAAAAAGACCAGCTACCTCCCACCCACAGACTCAATATGCCGTGGTAAAATGGAACAGGGCAAGCTCAGTTAAACACTTCTATTCGAAGGGACCAGAATGGGAGACACATGGCAGTCAGAGCACTGGAGAAATTCTGAAATCAGGCTGGACACACATTTCAAAGTGTTCCTTCACTGGGCATGGGGAATGTTCCTTGATCAGGTCCTGATTCTGTCTCCCAGGAGGAATGCCCTAGTCCTGTGTTCTCCAGGGCTCTTGGATCCTGAGGGATCCTTCCTCTTCTAATGTTGAACTCTATGGGACCACTTTTGTGAACCAAAATGGTTGAATATTGGCAGTTTTCATAGTCTCCACCTATCCTTTCTCCATGTTGGTGAATATATTCAGTTTGAGGGTTAGGCATATTTCTCAGCCTGTTTTCTTTTCTTTTTTTTTGAGACGGAGTCTCACTCTGTCACCCAGGCTGGAGTGCAGTGGCGCAATCTCGGCTCACTGCAACCTCTGCCTCCTGGGTTCAAGTGATTCTCCTGCCTCAGCCTCCTGAGTAGCTGGGACTACAGGCACGCGCCACCACGCCCAGCTAATTTTTTATTTTTAGTAGAGACAGGGTTTCACCATGTTGGCCAGGCTGGTCTCGAACTCCTGACCTCAGGTGATCCACCTGCCTCGGCCTCCCAAAGTTCTGGGATTACAGGCATGAGTCACCACGCCCAGCCTCTCAGCCTGTTTTCCATCCACAAAAGATTAGAGGCTCTGGAGTAGTGCCAAGTCTTAAGCAGTCACGATTATCTTTGAAACCAGGCTGGTTGGTCTTGGTGGGGATACCAGTGAATGGTAATATAGTCCACCACATTATTTCATTGAATCCACACAACTTTCTGAGATAATGCTTTTATCATCCCTATGTTACAAACAAGGAAATGAAGCTCAGAGAGGTTAAGTATTCTGTCCAAGGTCACACAGCTTGTACGCTTGTGAGCAAGAAGTCAAATTTAATTGCACTACTATGCTGCCTCCTCCAACAGAAAAAAATAAGACTTCCATCATAAGGCTTGAGATGGGCTGGACTGGCTCTCTCTGACTCCTGCATCTACTTAATTTCTATTTTGTTATGCCATGATATTTTCATCATGGAACTTACAGTTTCTGCTCTTCCTGCCAATTCTTCTCATGTCTCTTCAATCAATCACCCATGAGAGGAAATCTCATTGACCTTAGGTCATAGGTCACTGACCAGCCGCCTATGATTGGCTCTTATCAGGTCAGACACTCTCTCCTGGTCAAATAGCTCAGGCTGAATTTCTGAGATACAAGCCATGGCTTCTGAGGCAGCAGAGAGTGATTTTTATTCCTCATCAATACCTTCATACATGTTGTTCCCATTGCCTGGCGTTACCAAGCTCCAGCTATATTTACTAGTGATATAGTTTAAGGAACTTTTATTACATGTGCTGTACTAAGTACATTTGACCTTCACAATAACCATATGATGTAGGAACCACCATTAGTCCCATTTTAAAGATGGGAAGCTGAGGCTCACCGAGACTAAGGGACTCACTCACTGTCTCACATTTTAAGCTTCATGGTTGGGGCTTCTGAATGAAAGCGCTTTACTTATACTATGAGAGCTGATGGTGCCTCCTCCTGGAAGCCTGTCTGGATTCCCCCTTGTAGAGTGCTTTCTCTTTGAGGAATCCTTCTCCTGCTCTTAGGAACTGAGCATATTTCACTGTATTCTGTCTGAGGGTTGTGTGGAATTCATCTCTGCATATTCATTCATTCAGGCATGCCATCATTCATTGCATATTCACCGAGTGCCAGGCCCTGCACAAGGCAGTAGGGATACATTTAGATAGAGTCCCTGTTTTCACGGAGTTTATTGTCCAGTGGGGAAGACAGACATTAAACGGATAATGACACCAATAATTATTTAATTACAATTGTTATAAATGTTATGAAGAAGTCCAGGGGGGCTATGAGCATTTCTAAGAGGAGACCTGACTCTGAAGAGTGGTGACCGTGCCTTTGAGAAAGCACCATTTAGGCCAGGTTCTGGAAGGGTAGGTAGGAATTGGCCAAGAAAAGGCTGGGGGATTGGGAGAAAGAAAGAGAGCTTTCAAGGCAGTAGAAACAGCTGGAGCAAGGCCCTGAGGCTAAGAGAACTTGGTGAGCTGAGCCTGGTGCAGTGGGCCGGGAGGGCAGGGGCAGGCGGGGGCCAGCACGCGCTGGCACTGCTGTTTGGATGAGTCTCTCTGCTCCCAGCTGTGCCAGAGTTTCCCGGTGGTGGTTGCAGGGGCTGCGGTAAGGGGTTGCGGCGGGCATTCTGTCTCTGCCGAGCCAGCAACTGCGAGCATTGCTATTCTCTGGCCAGACCCCGTGCTCCTGGGTCAGGAGGAGGGAGGCAGCCGAGGACGTGCGCAGCACACTTTTTATATATGTGGGACCATAATATTTAAGTGTCTTGGCTGTAAGCCTGCGACTGGGTCCCCCGACAGCCAAGCCTTGCTCCGCACGCTCTAACAGCTGTCTGTAAAACCCGTTTATGGAGCCTCCATAAATTTCCCAGCTGTTGCAAACACAGGGCTGGGGACAAAGAGTCGAGGGAGGGAGGTGTGGAAGAGCAGCAGCTTCAGCGTCTCCGCTGGCTGGTCCTCTGGGCCCCAGCTTGCCCCCCACCCACCTGGGGCTGCCTTACCCTAAATTCTTTTATTGAAGCTGATCTTAACGTCGACCCCGTGGGGCCTGGCTGGGCAATCCAGCTCACCACAGATGCAGGCACTTTCAAGATTGCAGCAAAAGGTACAGTAAATCAGAATTAAGTGTCATGATAGTGATTTGAACTGACACTGTTTTCACCTTGTCCATTTACTGGGAAATATATAACAGGAATAGATTGAGCCTGTCATATTGTACCTGAAAAATACAGCTGTTAGGGTAGGAAAGGCAGCTGGTACCAAGGCAGGGTCCCAGCGGACAAGGGGGTGTGTGGCTGAGCAGAGGGGGGGCGGGGGCTCCTCGTCAGCATCCTATTGGGATGAAACTGTCCTGGGAGCAGAGAACCAGACTATGCTTTTCTGAAGGCCCCCAGGGTGGCATGTCCCCAGGGTGGCATGTCCCCACTGCTACAGGGACCCAACAGCCAGCTCTGTTGCCCTGAGGGTCCAATCTGCCCAGGCTACAGAGCATTACAGAAAAACTTTGTATTGAAGTATAGCATAGATACCGAAAAGTGCACAAATAATAAATATATTGCTTGATGAATCTTACCAACTGAATACACCTGTGTTTCCAACATCCAACTCCAGAAACCACATCACTCGCCCCCAGAAGTCCCCCTTCCCGTGTGTCCTGCTCCAGTCTCAATCCTCCCGCCTCGCACAAGGGGGACCACTATTCTGATATCTGAAGCTGTGGATTGATACCATATCTGGCATTTTAATGAGGACATTTTGAAATTCCCACCTGTTTTATAAAGTAGATTTTGAAATTCTCACCTGTTTTTTTTTGCCCCCCCCCCCAACCAAAGAAAACAGGAACCTCTCAGCTTTGAAATAATCATTATTTTTTGAGACAGGGTCTTACTCTGTCACCCAGGCTGGCATGCAGTGGCATGATCTTGGCTCACTGCAATCTCCAACTCCCAGGTTCAAGCGATTCTCCTGCCTCAGCCTCCCGAGTAGCTGGGATTACAGATGCCCACCACCTTGTCCGGCTAATTTTTGTATTTTTAATAGAGACAGGGTTTCACCATGTTGACCAGACTGGCCTCGAACTTCTGACCTCAAGTGCCTGCCTCGGCCTCCCAAAGTGCTGGGATTATAGGCGCGAGCCACCACGCCCGGTCAGCTTTGAAATAATTTATAAGGAATATGAGCAACAGATACCTTCCTCTCTCTTCCCAGAGCCTTGCTGAATCCCGACCCCATTCCAGAGGCTGTGTGGGTGGGAAGGATGGGGAAGGATCTGGTGTGGGATGGCAGGGTTGGGGCAGGAGTCAGAAATGGGGTAACCAGATGCGGGAAGAGAGAGGCTTAGAACAGGAGTGGACTGAGGAAGGGGTGAAAAGACAGGGAGGGGCTAAAGCCCAGAGATGGAAGAAATTTCAGGATGGAGTGAGGCTCAGGAATGGGGTCAGGGACAGGGTAAGGGTCAAGGATGAATTGAGGGTCAGGTTCAAGGCAGCTTCAGAAATAGAGTGGAGCCTTGCGCAGGTGGGGCCCAGGGAGGGAGCAGGTCAGAGGGCGTGATGTGTCCATCCTTTACAATACAGGAAACTGCACACGATGAGGTCCTAGAGCCAAACTACAGGAAAAATGCAGGGGAGAGACTAGCTCCTCTGCAGCCAGGACTGAGGCTCTTCCCACCCCCTCCTTCCATCTCCTGGCAGCCCCAGGCGTGGGTGGGTGGCTCTGCCTACCCTGCCTTTCCCAGTGGGAGCCCCAGGCCCACCCTGACTGACTGGAGAGTGGCCGCTTGGCCACAGCACCATCAGCAGGTGACCTTCAATGTTACTCTTAGCGCCCTCGGCTCTGGCTGTGGGTCCGCTTAGATCTGGCTCTTACTCTTGTCCCTCTTCCTGCAGGGCCTGGAGCTTGAGCTGGAACCCACCCTGCTCGTCTGGGGCTTGAGCTGCCTTCATCACGCATGCCAGCTCACCCCTGAGTCACACCTGCTTCCTGAGCCTCTGGCTCAGGGCCTCCCACAGATGGATCACCTGCTGTGTACCTGACTCCAGGTTTCTCCTGTTGTCGGGGCGGGGGGCACCCTCAGCGGGGAGATCCCTTTCGGGTGTGGACATCCATCCTCTCCGTCTCCATCTGGAGGCCAGCCCAAGCTGCCCCACAGCCAGGGTCCACACAGCTCTGGCTGCCTCCTTCAAGCAGGAGACCGCTGGTTTCCTTCTGGTTGATTCTGTCCCATCCACACTCCAACTCCACTTCTGCTATCAGCCCATGGGCACCTGCTGGGTAGGATGACTGCTCTCTTTTTCCTGGCTTTGGCCTTCAGTGCTTTGACTTTCAGCCCTGGATTCTTTCCACCTTTGGCCACCTCAAGGAGGACTTGTTCTCGGGACCCACACTAGGGGTTGGACTGGCTTCTCCCTAGGAAGCACTGCACTAAGGGCAAGATAGCTGCTTCCCTCTCCTTGGCGAGACTCTCCTTGAGCACCCAGGCCTCACCCACATTCTCACTGAAGCACCACTCTCCCCTTGTGGGAGGTCAGCTCCCCACAGGACTGCAAGCTCCAGGAGGACAGGGACCATGTTTGCCTTGTGTATTCCCAGCACTTGGTTCAATGCCAGGCACAAAGATGCCATTTTACAAATAGCAGTTGAATGTCTGAATGATGAATAGCTAAAAGCACAGCTTGGAAGCTAGGGAAATCTAAGGTTGAATCTTGACACCTCCACTCCGAGTATCATTTAACTGCTCTAGGCCTCACTTTTCTCTCCTGTAAAAGGGGATCATACCTCCTTTTACACGAGGCTCTGTGAGGATCAGGTGCAACAATGCATACTGATGTTTGGCACCATGCCTAGCACATGGTGAGCACTCAATAAATGATACTGGGTATCGTTTCTACTTTCTCTTACCATTAGACCAACCACTGGTGTTTCTGTTCCTAGAACCACTTGGTTCCACACCCTCCATTTCCACTCCACAGAACTTCAGAGGTTCTAGGTTGCTTTCAGCAGGCATCTGCTCCTAGCCTGGCTACATGCTCACGCCCTCCTTGGGCTCACCGCAAAATGTTGGCAGACCCCGCCCCTTCCCTCTGATCCCCCAGAGTCCCAGCTATGGGAGGCAGGGCTGGAGAAGGCCTATCCCTCCTTTACAGAGCCCTTTCTTCCCATCTGCTGGGCACTGACCTTGCCTCCCCGTCTCTGGCAGGCAGTCCAGGGTCAGCTCCAGGGGAGCAGGGTGACAGGGGAGCTGGGGTCCGATGGCTGGCCATGGGGAGCCGTGGTTCTGCTGATAAAGGGCCTTTATCGACCTCCCTCTGCAGATGTGGGCTGCATCATTCACAGGACCCAGGACGGGAGCCCATTCATCTGGGGCACGGAACGTGAAGGGGCTGGGATTTCTCATTCGAGGGCAACACGGAGTTCACATCAGGAAATATTAGTCTGATGAGTTCCCTGCAAGTGGAGGGACTGTCAGGCATTAATCACAGCTGAGGGGGAGGCAGCGCTGGGCCCTCAGACCAATCCCCGAGGGTCTCATCCTTTCTGGGAACTTCAGAACCTTGCTGGGCCTGAAGACAAGGATTGAAATTACCCTTGGAGGAGCTCAGGCTGCTCTCTGTCACTCTGAAACTTTTCTGCCCCCGGGGCTGGAGCCCTTTGCGAAAATGTGGACCGGTGGCTTCACGCCGAGTCTCAGTTTCCTTGTCTATAAAATGGCCTGGGAAGTACCTCCCTCAGTGGGTGATTGTGAGGCATACAGAAGGCGCTCCATAAATGCTGGTTCCAGCTCCTGCCCCTTCCCTATCCTCCTCCTCTACTGGACAGTACACCCCTGGATGGCAGGAGCTGGTTTATTTCTTATCTCTATGAGGCCTATATGATGGAAGATACAAGAATGCATGCATGCGTGAATGAATGAATGAATGGAATCCAGGTTCTTGGTTTAATACCGGTTGCAAGCAGCATTCTTTTGGCAAAACATGGGTTGCTGGTGCACAGTCCCTGACACAATGTAAGATGTCTCCTCCCCTTTTCCTGTCCCAGTCCACCTCTGCACTTCTGTATTGGAATAATGGCCACGTGCTGCAGGAGACGGCCAGGGACGTTGTGTCAAATCAGATCACATCACTCCTTTACTCATTTGTGGCTCCCAGAGTTCTCAGGCTAAAGCCCCAAATTGTCGTCTTGGGGCTGCATGCTTTGGGCATCACCTGTTCTTCAGCTCCCCACCCCCTTCCAGCCAGCCTAGGTTTCTCTCAAGCCCTGAATGCACCATGTCCCCTCCAACTGCTGCCCTCCATCATGCTGGTCCCTCTTCACAGCTATGTCACTGAGTTCCTGGACAAACTGCATTCTCTTCAGCTTCTAGGCTTTTAGACGTGTGGTAGGGACCCCTCTGGAAGCTGACCCTCCACTCCTGCGCCCAGCAGGAGGCATCACCCAAAGGCTCCCTGTCAGCAGGAGCTGGGGAGGATGGCCACGGAGGGTTCCTCAGGGTCTCCCACATGGGTGCTGGGGCAACGGGCACATCCAGCTCCCAGAAGACTTCAGGAGCTCAGACTGGCATCCTCGGCACACCAGGCAGGGGGCCTGCAGCAGCTCCGGCTATGCCAGCTGCTGGGCTGTGGGGTTGGCTTGCTGCCTGGCATCTGGCCTTGAGTGGGCCTTGGGAGCTCCAGGCACTGACAGAGCCCACCTGGGGGACCAGGTGTCATCTCAGCCCCTCTCCTGGTGGCCATAGCCCTCTCTAGCCCCAGCCCCTGCTGGCTCCAGCTGGCTCTGGGCAGAGTGTAGACCGGTTTGCCTTGCCTCGCTGAGAACCACTGCCTGCTGCCTGCCCTGACCCCATAGGGTCGTCAGCCGACTGGCCAGGTGATTAGCCACCTGGGGTCACTGGGGAGCTTTTTCCTGCTGACCTCATCTCATTAGCAGCTGGCCATGAGAGGCCACTGTCTCTGGCATTCGGCACTGCCCTGTAGGCAGGGTGACCACAGACACAGACGTGGCTGGAGGAGAGGGTGCTGAGCTAGGTGTGTTTTACGGCCCTGCCCAGGCAGCTAATGGCCTCGGTGACATTGCTTTTCCTAACGGCAGCCTCAGAGCAGTCATAATTCTAGGGGTGCCTAGCAGCCCCCACCCCTTCTCAGATCGTTTATCCTGGGAGGTGAGTGCTGCCAGGAGGTTTGGGGTCCTCCCGGCCAAGGGTTGCAGAGCGGCCCAGTGGTGCACACCCAAGCCAGGTTTAACAAGGGCTTTAGTCCCAGGCCAGGCAAGGGTGAGTGTGTGTGTGTAGGTGTCCGTTCATGACTGTACTCCTGACTCTTCATACATGTGTGGCTGTGTGAGCATGCTTTTTTGTCTGGGTATATGTGACTGTGCATGTCAATGTTTGTATGTGTGTGGATTAGTAGATGTATAGGTAAAGATTCATGTGTGTTAGGGCGTGAGTCCATCCGGATGTCTTGTATGAATGTGTGTTTATGTGTTTATATGAGCTACATAATTGTGTGCTGTTCACAGATGTGTCTGTGATTATTTCTCTACATGTACTTCACCGAGCAGCTGTGTGTCTTCCTGTGTGACAGTGTGTGTTTGTGTAAGCACATTCATTTATATGTGTTTGTATCAGTGACTATATCTTCATTTAAGATGTGTTAATTGTGTACCTACTATGTGCTGGGCTTTGTTCTCGGTGCTAAGAGAACATCATTGACTAGACAAAGCCTCCACTTTGGGAGCATGTTACATTCCAGCAGGGGAGACAGAAACAAAACAAGTGCTGAGGAGAAAATTAAGTTGGGTTGACAGAGAGAGTTCGACTGGGTGGGAATGGGGAAGCTATTTAAGTAAAAGTAGTCAGGGAGGGCTTCTCAATGGAGGTGGCATTGAGCAGATGTGTGAATAATGAGAAAAAGAGAGCCACATGAAAATCTGTGGGCAGAGGGTTCAGACATAGGGAACAGCCTGTGCAAAGGCCCTGAGGCTGGGGTACAATGAGTGTGGAGGATGGCAGGCCAGCGGGGCCAGACCGTGGAAGGACTTAGTGACCTCAGTAGGGAATTTGGATTTTGTTTTAGGAGTCAAGAAAGCCTTAGGAGGGCCGGGCATGGTGGCTCACGCCTGTAATCCCAGCACTTTGGGAGGCTGAGGCAGGTGGATCACCAGAGGTCGGGAGTTCAAGACCAGCCTCGCCAACATGGTGAAACCCCATCTCTACTAAAACTACAAAAATTAGCCAGGTGTGGTGGCACGCACCTGTAATCCCAGCTACTCAGGAGGCTGAGGCAGGAGAATCACTTGAACCCAGCAGGTGGAGGTTGCAGTGAGCTGAGATCGTGCCACTGCACTCAGCCTGGGCAACAGAGTGAGACTCTGTATCCAAAAAAAAAAAAAAAAAAAAAAGAAAAAAAGAAAAAAGAAAGAAAGCATTAGTCATGGGAATGGCAAGTCTTAAGACAATCTCTTGGGCAGCTCTGTGAGAACAGACTGGTGGGTGGGGAAGAAGGATCAGGAGGGAGAATGGGGAGGATCAACACAGCAGCAGTGGGGAGCTGGCCCGTGACCAGACATGGACCCAGCTTTCCCACAACTTTTATTTTGAAAAAGTTCAACTTCACCAAAAAATGGAAAGAAAAGAATAGTTACTATCCCCTAGCTTCACCAACCTATTAAAATCTTGTAACATTGGTTTTCTCCCCTATCCAGCCTCATTTGGGAGTTATTTGCAGACATCACAACATTTCACTTCAAAACACTTCAGAGTATCTTCTAAAAGCAAGGACACTCTCCTACATAACCACAGTACCATGGTCAACCCAAGAAGTTCAACACTTATCCAATAATATCTGCTATCACTTTAATTGTCTCCCAAAGGCCCCATCTCCAAATACTGTCCTACTGGGAATTAGAATTTCGGCATATGAATTTGTGGAGAACACAATTAAGTCCTAGCACCATCCATGGTGTATGGGGAAGTATTCAAGCCACAGGGACGACGGGGTCCCCTCGTCTGACTGAGCTGGGAGGGCTTGTGCCAGTGCTGCACCATTCCAGCTGCTGAGATGGCGCCTTTTTTAGGGACACTTGGTGCTGACAGGAGCACCAAGTTACATTCCAGCAGGGGAGACAGAAACAAAACAAGTGCTGAGAAGAAAATTAAGTTGGGTTGACAGAGAGAGTTGGACTGGGTGGGAATGGGGAAGCTATTTAAGTAAAAGTAGTCAGGGAGGGCTTCTCAATGGGGAATTCTTCCTTAAGAAGAATGCATGAGGATGGAGGTCCCGGGCCCAGGATCTCCTGTGACAGTGCCCCAGGCACCTGTGTCAGGAATACAGAGGTAGGAGGAGACGCAGTGGAGGAGGGGCAGGTTAGACTCTGTAACCCGGGTTCTGAAACTCCCAGAAGGCTACATTTTCATCTGTTCTTCTTTTAACTCTCTTTGTTTTTTTATAATGTTGCTTTATTGAGACATGATTGACGTATAAAAAGCTGTACATATTTAATCTATACAACTTGATGCGTTTAGGGATAAGTATATACGTGTGAAACCATCATCATCAAGGCCATAGACATATTCATCACCTCCCAAAGTTTCCTCCCACCCCCTTATTATTTTTCTGAACTTTTTATTAAAAAAGAAAATAGGATTTATATATATATATATATATATATATATATATATATATAGCGTGTGTGTGTATGTATGTAGTATGCATATATATGTAATCTATATAATCTGGACGTGCCCTCATCAAAATGTTAAAAGTGATTAGCCCTGGAGAATGGAAATGGAGTTGGTCTTTTAGTTTTCACTTTTGACTTTATATACTTCTGGAGTTAAAAAAATCTTTCTTCATGATAAAAATACTTTTAATTTTTCTATTTATGTAGTTAACACATACTTAAAGGATTTTTCAAAAAATAGTATTTAAAGGCCGGGTGCAGTGGCTCATACCTGTAATCTCAGCACTTTGGGAGGCCAAGGTGAGAGGGTCATTTGAGGCCAGGAGTTTGAGAACAGCTTGGGCAATGTAGCAAGACCCGATCTCTACAAAAAATTAGCCAGGCATGGTGACATTTGCCTGTATTCCTAGCTATTTGGGAGGCTGAGGCAGGATCCTTTGAACCCAGGAGTTTGAGGCTGCAGTGAGCTATGTTCATGCCACTGCATTCCAGCCTAGGTGATAAGTTGTAAAGACTCTGGATTTTATTATGTTCTTCTGAGTGTTGACTTTTTATTTTAGCAGGCAGTTAACTTGGCTGAACTCAAACTTCAAACTCTCCCCATTTTTGGGAGGCCAAGGTGGGAGGATCATTTGAGGCCAGGAGTTGGAGACCAACCTGGGCAACACAACAAGGCCTCATCTCTACCATAAATAAAAAGGTTGTTAAAAAGAAGTATATACCTGTAATCCCAGCACTTGGGAGGCCGAGGCGGGCGGATCACAAGGTCAGGAGATCGAGACCATCCTGGCTAACACGGTGAAACCCCGTCTCTACTAAAAAAATACAAAAAATTAGCCGGGTGCAGTGGCGGGTGCCTGTAGTCCCAGCTACTCGGGAGGCTGAGGCAGGAGAATGGCGTGAACCCGGGAGGCGGAGCTTGCAGTGAGCCGAGATCGCGCCACTGCACTCCAGCCTGGGGGAGAGAGCAAGACTCCGTCTCAAAAAAAAAAAAAAAAAAAGAAGTATATAACATTGTATTAAGAACAAATTAATAATTCCCCAAACCTCACCATGGACATTTTGATCACGCTCAAACACCTTTTACTTTTTTTTTTTTTTTTTTTGAGACGGAGTCTTGCTCTGTCGCCCAGGCTGGAGTGCAGTGGCATGATTTCGGCTCACTGCAACCTCCACCTCCTGGGTTCAAGCAATTCTCCCTGCCTCAGCCTCCTGAGTAGCTGGGATTACAGGCACCTGCCACCATGCCCGGCTAATTTTTGTATTTTTAGTAGAGACGGGGTTTCGCCATGTTGGCCAGGCTGGTCTTGAACTCCTGACCTCAGGTGATCCACCCTCCTTGGCCTCCCAAAGTGCTGGGATCACAGGCATGAACCACTGTGCCTGGCCCTCAAACACCTTTCTGTTTCTCTGCTTTCATACCACGTTTGTCCACAAATATATCACATACATTGCTGTTTTCACGGAAACTTTTAAAACACTTTTGTTTTGTCTGACCCTCTTTTCCATCTCCCTGGTTTTTCCCTGATATTCCCCAAACCAAAGTTAATAACCTGGTGTGTATCCCATATCTTCCATGTGCTTGTGCATCGTATACATATAGGGCTTGCTGATCTTTATTTGACCAAATAGATCACATTACATATATTTCTTGAATTTTTCAACTAACAATGCATTGTGGAAACCCATCCAAGTGAATCTATTCTTTTTTTTTTTGTTTTTTTTTTTTTTTTTTTGAGACAAAGTTTCGCTCTTGTTGCCCAGGCTGGAGTGCAATGGCGCGATCTCGGCTCACTGCAGCCTCCACCTCCCAGGTTCAAGCGATTCTTCTGCCTCAGCCTCCTGAGTAGCTGGGATTACAGGCACACACCACCATGTCCAGATAATTTTTTGTATTTTTAATAGAAATGGGGTTTCACCATGTTAGCCAGGCTGGTCTCGAACTCCTGACCTCAGGTGATCTGCCCACCTTAGCATCCCGAAGTGCTGGGATTACAGGCATGAGCCACCGCACCCGGCTGAATCTATTTTTTTTAATGGTTGCATCTTGTTCCATGGCATGACCGTGTAATTATTTAAACCCTTTTCTATTGACAGATTCTTTCTAGCTCTTTGGCCACTACAAATATTGTGACATTAACACCTTTATATATTCCTACATCTGAGTGCTTTTGTTTATTTCTGGGACAAATTTCTTATGAGTGGGATTGTTGGGTTGAAGCCTATGTATACTTAGATCTTTAAAATACATTTGTTCCATATTGCTTTCCAAAAAGGCAGTGTCAGTTCTCATTTGAACCAGCAATGTATGAAAATATACTTTTCCTATCACTCTCATCAGTAGTAGGTGTTAACATTCTTTTGAATTTTTGCCAGTATGATGGGTGAGAAGTGCTACCTCGTTGTTACTTTAATTTGCATTTCCCTGAGTACTAGGAGGTTGAGCCATATGTTTATTGGCCATTTGGGTTTACTCTTCTCTGAGCCTATTCATATCCTGGGAATATTTTTCTATTGGATGCTTTGTCTTTTGCTTAACAATTTGTAAGAGCTAAAAATTAACTCTTTCTCTGTCGTAGGCGTTGCGAATATATTTTCCCCAAATTCAGTGCTTGTCTTTTAGCTTTGTTTATGGGAACATTTAGCCATCTAAAAATGTTTAAAATTTATTTATTTTTTATTTTTTTGAGACAGAATCTCACTCTGGTCAGCCCAGGCTGCAGTGCTGTGGTGTGATGTCGGCTCACTGCAACCTCCGCCTCTGGGTTCAAACAATTCTCCTGCCTCAGTCTCCTGAGTAGCTGAGATTACAGGCACCCACCACACCCAGCTAAGTTTTGTATTTTTAGTAGAGACGGGGTTCCACCATGTTGGCCAGGCTGGTCTTGAACTCCTGACCTCAGGTGATCCGCCTGCCTCAGTCTCCCAGTGTGCTGGGATTACAGGCATGAGCCACCGTGCCCGGCCTAAAAAAGTTTAAATTGTATGTGGTCAGAGAGTTGTACTTCAAATAATGATAGAGTACCTTGTAAAAGACAATCTCTCCCACAGATAGCAATGATAAATTCTGGACAAAAGGCTATGTGGCGGCACTAAAAGTGACCCAAACCAGGCAGAAGTTATAACATCTGACGTTTGTAAGAAGGGAATGACGGTGTTTTTTATTTTTACGTTTTACATGACTAGCTCCCCTCTGAGGCCGGAGGCTTGGCTGCCGTCAAGTTCAGGCCTCCCTGGGTCACTGCCCCGTGGGCCCCACATAGCACCACATAAGTCAGTTAAAAGTTGGTTAGAAATCTGCATTCTTACTTGTTAAGGAATCACAGGGCAGAATCTGGGACTTCCACAGAAATTGAAAAGTAAAGGAGGAAATTCCAGGGAGAAATCCCTGGAGGATATGTTCCGAATTCTCCACCCAAACTTCAGGCTGTTTTCTGAACTGTGAATTCATTTGGGAGGCTCCTGGAATCCTAACTGTGGCTAAAATAACTGAACAGAGCTTTCAGCTGCTGTCTACCAGAGGGGAGAGTTTGAAGTTTGAGTTCAGCCAAGTTAACTGCCTGCTAAAATAAAAAGTCGACACTCAGAAGAACATAATAAAATCCAGAGTCTCTACAACTTATCATTGACAGTGTCCAGGATACAATCCAAAACTACTAGACATATGAAGAAATGGCAAAATGTGAGCCATATTAATAGAAAAGGCAATCAATGGAGAATAACCTCAATGTGACCTAGATGTTAGAATGAAGAGACAAGAATTTAAAAGTAGCTGTTATAACTATGCTCAAGGACATGAAGAAAAATATACTAGCAATGAATGATTAAACAGAAAACTTCAGTTGGAAATAGACTATAAAAATAAGGGAATGGGAGTTCTAGAACCAAAAAATACAAAATCTGAAATAAAAATTAACGGATGAGATTAAATTTTATGTAGTCAAAAATGATTATTTCTTTATAGATTCCAGGTTTCTTGTCATAGGTAAAAGTGCCCTCCTACACACTGCATTATACACGTATTCACCTAAATTTTTTTCTAAGGTTTTATGTTTTGCTTTTACATGTAAGCCTTATTAACTCCATTGGAGTTTAAATTTTTATATGGTTTGAAGGATCCAACTTCATTTTCTTACAAACAAATAGCTGCTTTTTGCTAGCATTATTTATTAATTTTTTTCTTAATGAGGTAAAGTATTTATTATGTATTAAATTTTCACACTAGGACATATTTCTGGGTTCTTTATTCTGTTCCAAAGTTTTCTGTGAATCCACTAATTCTATGCCAATACCATGTTGTTGGATTCTAGTGGCTTTATAGTATATTTTAATATCTATAAGGCAAGGCAAGATATTTCCCTTTAAATTCTTTTGGCCATTCTTAGACATTTATTCTTTTACATGAACTTTATTATCATTTCATCCAATTAGAAATGGTTCTATAATCAGATGATATTATAATGTAAGTCATTATAACGAGTTATAATGGTACTATAATGTAATTCATTACATTTATACATTACTGTTGGGAGAATTGACATTTTATATTAAGCCTTTCCCTCCAAAAATATGGTATATATTTTCCAGTTTTTCATATTACATTTTAAAGTTTTTTCAATAAAATTTCATAATTCAATAAAATTGAGGTGAACTAGAGACTTTTTTATATATTCCTTATTATTTGAATAATAATAGAAAACTTTTCTCTAAAACTTTTAAGTTCAGTGGTACAAGTGCAGGTTTATTACACAGGTAAACTTGTGTCGTGGGGGTTTGGTGTACAGATTATTTCATCACCTAGTTATTAAGCCTAGTACCCATTAGTTATTTTTCCTGATCCTCTCCCTCTTCCCATCCTCCATCATCTGAAAAGCCCCATTTTGTTTCATTTCCCCTCTATGTGTCCATGTGTTCTCACCATTTAGCTCCCACTTATAAGTGAAAAGATGCGGTATCTGGTTTTCTGTTTCTGTGTCAGTTTGCTAAGGATAATGGCCTCTGGCTCCATCCATGTCCCTGCAAAGGACAGTATCTCATTCTTTTTTATGGCTGCATAGTATTCCATGATGTATATGTACCACATTTTCTTTATCCAGTCTATTATTGGTAGGCATTTATGTTGATTCCATGTCTTTGCTATTGTGAATAGTGCTTATACACCGTTGGTGGGAGTGTAAATTAGTTCAGCCATTGTGGACGACAGTGTGGCAATTCCTCAAAGACCTAAAGACAGAAATACCATTTGACTCAGCAATCCCATTATTGGGTATATACCCAAAGAGGTATAAATCATTCTATTAAAAAAACACATGCATGCATATGTTAATTGCAGCACTGTTTCCAATAGCAAAGGCATGGATCACATATTTTGAAAAGTAAACCAATTTTCCTCTCAGTAAAAGTAACATATGTCTTAAGTTGATTGGTGGTTTCATGATATTTTATTACATTGTCAATACTGTTTGTTTGTGTAAAAATGTTTTAACATTGTGAAAAAGACTAGTATATACATATTGCATTTTTTTCAGACAATGCATAAAGCTATAAAGAAGAAAATAAAAGCCATCTGAAATTCCACTTATCAGTAATAACCATTTCAATCACTAACTTTTTGGTCTATTTAATTCCAGATGGTTTTTCCATTTTCTGTGTATATAGATTCATACACACACACACAGATATACACATATACATGTTTTAAAATATAAGTTATATATATATGTATATATGTATATAAGATGTGTACATAAATCTAAGATATTTGTGTATATCTGACATAAACACACATAATCAAAATGTATGTATTATATGTTACATACATAATTAACAATAGTTTTAAATGAGTTTTTTATCATGAACATATTTCTATTTCCATACAGATACATCATCATAATTTTCAGAAAATGTATAAATACCTTTATATCAATGTATAACATTTTAGTCAGCAAACCCATTTTATATATTTAATGATATATAATAAATAATAAACACCATTCTTGCTCTCTTGTCCTTTAGCATTCATAGATAAATCCTTAGAAGGGATTTCTAGGATTCTCCACCCATTTTTGAGAACTTTTATCAACAGGGAAGTGGAGTTGGAAAAGTGGCCAGTGGGGGGCTGGGGTCTAATAATTTGCAAAACCCAGAAAATTCTGGATGGCCCAGAGTACTCGCTTTCTTAGGATAGCCAGTGCTTGGTGGGCATCAGATGGTGATGGGCCAGAATGTGACCCAGAAATTTGGTCCCTACTGTTTAAAAGATTTTTTAAAAAGAGGTCTTTTCTTGCGCTTTATTCCGGGAAGTTTATACTCATTATTTCACCTAATCCTTACAACAGCACTGTGAGGTTGATAACTATTACATGATCCATTTCACAGAGAAAGAGACTGAGGACTACAGAACTCAAGACATTCATCTAAGGTCATTTCTTGGGATTATACTGGAGGCTGTGCTGCCACAACCCAGGAGAACCATGGGTTCTGCTGGAATTATGAGCACAAAGTCAAGAGAGACACTTAGGATCTCATCCAAGCGTGTGAGGAACTAAGGTTGAAGATGCTCTGGAATTTTCCATTCAGGAGGTCCAGGAACATGGCTGGATGATTCATGGGCCCAAGAGGATCCCCTTTATTGTAGCAATCCCAGATGGGTCTGGGCTTCCTGTCCCTTGCTGCCCCCTACACATGCTCATTGGTGCTTGCTGGACAGTTGCTCTGGCATGGGGTCCAGAGATGGCTGGCGCAGACCTGCATCTGAGTTGCCCGGTCTGGCAATTAACACAAGCTGGGATTGACTGGCTCCCCTCTGAGGCTGGGGGCTTGGCTATCATCAGCTAAAGAACCTGGAATCCCTTCCAAAGGGAGACTGTAGGATGGCAGGGTTTGCCCCTTCCTCAGCCACAGACCCAGGGGCTCACGGCCGCTGTTCCTGAAAGTGGGTCTCTGGCCTCCAGCTTCTCTTCCTGCAGGAGTGGCCTCTGGGGAGGGGCTGCTTCATGATCAGGCCTAACTCCTTCTCCAGAGCCTCCTACTCCTCCTGCTGCCACACCATGCAGTCCCGGAAAGCCCCTGCTCCCTGGCAGCCCGGGCAGAACCTTTTTCCTTAGTCTTTGTGAGCTCCCCACATAGCTGCAGGGCAGTGACCCAGAGAGGCCCGAACTTGAGTCCCGCTGGAGGCAACACCTCCCAGGACCTCACCCTGTCCTGATCTCTGGCCTCCAAGAGCTGGCAGCACCTCAGGGCACCTGCGCTAGTTTCTTAATGTTGCAGTAACAAATGGCAGCAGGCTGGGTGTGATGACTCACACCTGGTAATCCTAGCATTTGGGAGGTCAAGGCGGGTGGATCACCTGAGGTCAGGAGTTCGAGACCAGCCTGGCCAAATGGTGAACCCTGTCTCTACTAAAAATACAAAAATTAGCTGGGCCTGGTGGCGCGTGCCTGTAATCCCAGCTACTCGGGAGGCTGAGGTGGGAGGATCGCTTGAATCCGGGAGGTGGAGGTTGCAGTGAGCCGAGATCGTGCCACTGCACTTCAGCCTGGGCGACAGAGTGAGATTCTGTCTCAAAACAAACAAGCAAGCAAACAAACAACCCAAAACAAATGGCATCAGACTTAGTGGCTTAAACAATTCAAATATAGTCCCTCGCAGTTCTGGAGAAGTCTAAAAGGAGCTTTACAGGGCTAAGATTAAGGGGAAGTCAGGGCTGTGTTCCTTCCGGAGGCTCCAGGAAGCCTTCCCAGGCCTTTTGCAGCTTTTAGGGGCTGCTGTATTCCTTGGCTTGGGGCCTCTTCCTCCATCTTCAAAGCCCGTGTTCCAGCCCTCTGACCTCTTCCCCCATTGTCCTGTCGGCTTCTCTGACACTCCCGCCTCCCTTTCCCTCATGACTCCTGTGGTTACATTGGGCCTGCTCAGCTCATGACTCCTGTGGTTACATTGGGCCTGCTCAGCTCATGACTCCCGTGGTTACATTGGGCCAGGGTGAGGCCGCCTCTGTGACACTGTGACAGAGCCATGTTTTAGACCCCAGCACAGTCCCAGCCAACTCAGGCTCACCAGCTCAGTTCTAGCTGCCGGGCAGAGGAGAGACCTTTCCCCAGGTGACAGGCACAGGTTCAGGAGCAGACTCCCTTAATACGGCTCAGTGCGTAAAGCAGCAGAGAGCCAGTGTACGCACAGACGCGTGCACACACTCGCACTGGGGGTGGGGTTAACCTGAGTGGGTGATTTCCATCTACTCCTAGATGCTCACTGTGAAAAGCCTTTAGCCCATCTGCATGTCCAAGTGTGTATAAGTGTGAACGTGTGCACATGTGTGTACGTACAATTATGAGCATGTGTGCACATGAGCAAGTGTAAAAGTAAATGTACATGCCTGCACGTGAGTGTATGTGAGGGGTGCTTTTCAGAGAGTGGCCAGGCTGGGTGTGGTGGCTCATGCCTATAATCCCAGCACTTTGGGAGGCCGAGGCCCAGGGGGGTTACTTGAGCCCAGTAGTTTGAGACCAGTAGTTTGGGCAACGTAGCAAGACCCCCATCTCTACAAAAAATACGAAATTAGCCAGGTGTGGTGGCACACGCCTATAGTCCCAGCTACTTGGGAGGCTGAGGTGGGAGGATCACTTGAGCCCAGGAGTTAGAGGCTACAGTGAGCTATGGTCATGCCACTGCACTCCAGCCTGGGCAACAGAGTGAGACCCTGCCTCTGAAAAAATAAAAAAATAAAATAAAAATAAAGAATGGCCAGAAGCAGCCAGTTTACCATTCTAGGGGACAGACATCATTCATCTCATGAGAGATGGCTCTTTGTTTTGTGAAATAAATTGTTGGCCCCCTTGGGTGTTGTAAGTGGCCTGACAAGGTCTGCAAGGTAAGGGAGAACAAAGAGAGAGCTGAATTTCTTGCATAATTTCTGGGGTCAGCCTGGGAGGCAGGGGATGGAGGATGCAGAGACAAGACAAAAGGAAGTGGGAGGAAAGGCCAGAGGGAATGAAGAGGACCCTAATAGGGAGCGAGGGAGGGATTCCATGGAAAGTCATGGCCAGTACAGAATTCCCTATGGTGCGGTACAGTTGATAAATTTCTAGAAATGATGATGCCTGATGCTGAGTTTTAATTTGCTTCCTGTAAAAATGTTGTGTCCCAAATTTTTAACAGAAGTCTGCTACACACAACAACCTTTGTTGGTGCCATTTGGGGAAAATAAATGGGGTGGGTATGTGGGTACAATCAGCCAAAGTTGGAAGTCAGGGCCACAGTCAGGGGTTGGAGCTTGCGCTGAGGGTAGCTACAGTGTGATCTGACTCAGGAGAGTCTTCCTGGAACCAAGGATGGAAATATTGGAGGTCTTCCATAGCATGAGGATGAGTGCTTGAACTATCTTATTTTAATATTAGGCCAGGCACAGTGGCTCACACCTGTAATCTTAGTGCTTTGGGGAGTCATGGTGGGTGAATCACTTGAGCCCAGGAATTTGAGACCAGCCTGGGCAACATAGTGAGACCATGTGTCTGCAAAAAGTTAAAAGAAAAAATAACCAGCCGGGCGTGGTAGCATGCATCTGTAGTCCCAGCTACTCAGGAAGCTGAGGTGGATGGATGGATTGGGCTGGGGAGGTAGAGCCTGAAGTGAATTGTGGTTGCACCACTGCACTCCAACCTGGGTGACAGAGTGAGACCCTGTCTTGAAAACAAAAAAAAATTAAAGTAAGGGCTAATCCTTGGGGGGTCTGAGTTACAAATGTGCCTGTAAGGATGCTGTGACTGTGTGACTATGTTGAGATCTGTACCAGTTCAAGTCTCTGTGCTGGATATATCTGATGTGAGACCAGTGTCACCCTTACACCATCAACTACTTCTCTGTGGTGTCCTCAGTCCCTTTCTAGGAGAGCTCACCTGAATTAACAGGTTTGTTGTCTAGCCCTGGATATGTGATGGGAGTCAGAACTGTGTTTATAACTTCTGCCTAGCGTCTTCTCCTCCATGCCTCCCAAGCACCTTAAACTCTACCTGTCTCCATCTGAGCCCACTACTTCCTCCTAACAACTTGATTCTTGACCAGGATTCTCAGCAGAGGGCCCTACTGTCCACCCACATACACAAGCAGGAAACTAGGCTCCTCCCTGGATTCCCATCTTTCTCACCATCCCTTCACCCAACCCACCAGCAAGGCCTGTCAATTTGATCTCCTAATGGCATTTTTTCTATCATCTTGTCCCCATCTCCACCAACCACAAATCTAATCCAACAAAACCTTTGTTTCCTGCCAGTACTGCTGCAATACTCTCCTAACCAGTTTCCCTGAATCTGTTCTTGACCACCTGTAATCAGAGTTCTACCCTGCAACCAGAGTTAAAGGCCATGTAAAAAAGACATCAGTGTATTATATACATTGGTTAAAAAAATACATCTCTGCCCACATCCACCCGAATCCCTAGTTCTCATCCTAGAAGCTACTTTCAGCTCCTTTACAGCTCCTAGTTACAGTATGTCTGATCACTTGCAATAATATGCTTCCATTTCTGTTTCTTGATTTATTATGTATCTTTCATTAGTCATTGTATTCCTGCTGTAATAGCTTATACCCCTCCACACAAAAAACACTATTTAAATACTGTTCCTTTGAAGAGCCAAGTAGTATTATGATTGTATTTTATTTTTTTAATACGATTCTGCACACCCCAACCCCCAACCTGGAATTTCTACCTGCCCTTTTCCCCTTGTGCTATTTGCCATTATCATATTTTCATTTGTTTCCAGCCTTCCCATCCAATTTCATATTTTATTATACCCTCCCTTTCTAGAGACTCCATCTCCAATGTGGTCTGGCTCCTCCTTGGCTCTGTGCATTGCTTCTCTTCTGAGATTTCTCTTTGCTGTTTTTCTGGGTTGGCCCATTGTTTCTTAGATACCATGTATCCTTTTCCTTGGTTTACTCCCTCATTTTGCTGGAGCACATTCTCGAATAATTTCCTTTAAAAAGAGTGCACTGGAGGTAAACTTTGTGAGACTCCTTCTTTTAATCTCACACTGATCAATAGTTTGGCTGGGCATATAAATTCAGCTGAAAATGATTTCTCTCAGAATTTTGATGATATTGAAAATATTGCATCCAATGCTACTATTGAAAAATTTATGGCATTTTGGTACTTAATCCTTTATGTATGACATATTTTTCTTTCTTGAAGCTTTTTATATTGCCTATTTTTGGTGTTCTGACATTTCATGGCAGTGTATCTGTATGTTGATTACTTTGCATTTATCTTTGTTGAGCATTCAGTGGTTCTGTCTATTCTGTAGACTTGTATTCTTCAGCTGTGAGAAAATTTCTTGTATTATATCTTTGTTAATTCTTCCTCCAAGCCCCCTTTTAAAATTTTTTCTGGATCTACTATTAGTCAACTATTGAAACCCTTAAATAAATCCTTTATGTTTCTTATTTTCTTCTTGTGTTTTCTGCCTCCTTTATCTTGATCTTACCTCCTGGGAAAATCCCTTAAATTTATCTTTTAATTCTATTGAATTGTTCACTTCAGCACTTCAATTTTTGATTTCTCAGAGTCCTTTCTTATTGATAGTTCCTTTTTCATAGACAGTACGGTCTAGTCGCAAGTTTTTCATCTTTAATTTTTCCGAGCACACTAATTTGATTCTTTTGAAATACTCTTCTACTTTGCATGTTATCTTGATTTCCTCTGGGGTCACGTTTTCTGTTTATACACTTGATTTCTCTATTTTATCTTGGTTATCTGTTTATATTTAAGAGGCAGGCAATGAAAAGTTAACTGGGAGTCCTGTGTACATGAGTAGTTGAGCCGAAGACCCCAAATGAGGTAAGGCTAGAATGAGGTAGCCTTTTTTGCTGGGGCCTTCTCCAATGAGGAACCCTCTGACCTCTTGCCTGGTGGCTAGACACTGGAGTTCTGGGTGTTCTGTGTGTAGGAGTAGGGTTGGGAGGTCTAGGAGTAGATAGCATTATCCACCAGCCTTCAGTCAACCCCCTTGTTTTAAGCCCCATGTGCCACTCCCACTTTCCCTTACACATGGCGTCTTTGAGGCCAAGTCTCTCCAAGGTTCTACGATATCAGACCCTTTTGTAATTTGCTTATTTGCATTTTTGTATAATATTTAAATGTGTGAATATACCACAATTTATCTATTTTGATAAGTTTATTCATTCTATTATTTATGGGCATTTAGGTAGTTTTGAGTTTTTGACTATTATAGATAGTACAACTATGGACACTTTAGTACATGCCCATGATAAACATTTAGTGTGGTGTATACCAAGGAGTGGAACTGCTGGGCCATGGCTATGCATATATTCAGCTTTAGTAGATAATGAATTTGCCAAAGTACCCACCTACAGTGCATGGGAGTTATTGTTCTCATGTCTTCTTTAATATTTGATATTTTGTCTTTTTAACTATCGTGGTGGGTAGCAGTGGCATCTTGTAATTTTAGTTGGTTTGCATTTTTCTTATGACTAAAGTCAAACTCCTTATCATATGTGTATTGGCCTTTTGAATATCTTCTTTTGTGAGGTGCCTGTTAAAGTTTTTTCCCCCCATTAAAAAAAAGTGGTTTGTCTTTTTCTTATTGAGTTGTAGCAAATTTTACATCTTATGAATCTAAGTTCTTCATTAAATGAGTTGTAAACATCTTCTCCCACTCTTTCCGTTAGCTTTTCACTCTCTTGCTGGTATCTTTTAGGAATAGAATTTTTAAATTTTAATACGTTCAATTTATAAATTTTTTTCTTACATAGCCTTTTTGTGACTTGTTTAGGACACGTTTGCTTATTCCAAGGTCATAGAGCTGTTCTCCTATATTTTCTTCTAAAAGCCTTATTGTTGGCTGGGCCGGGCACAGTGGCTCATGCCTGTAATCCCAACACTTTGGGAGGCTGAGGCAGGTGGATCACTTGAGGTCAGGAGTTTGAGACCAGCGTTACCAACATGATGAAACCCCATCTCTATTAAAAATATAAAAAATAAGCTGGGTATGGTGGTACGCACCTGCAATCCCAGTTACTCGGGAGTCTGAGGCAGGAGAATTGCTTGAACCCAGGAGGCGGAGGTTGTAGTGAGCTGAGATTGTGCTGCTGCATTCCAGCCTGGGCGAAAGAGCGAGACTCCATCTCACAAAAAAAAAGCTTTATTGTTTTACCTTTCACATTTAGCTCTGCAAAGTTCTACAATAATCTGGAATAGATTTTTGTGTGTGATGTGAGATAGGGGTCAAGACACACTTATTTTCTTATGGATATCCAACGGACCCAGCACCATTTACTGAAAAGATCACTCCTTTCCCATTGGACGATGGTGTTGTCTTTGTCATACATACAGGAATCATGTATGTGTAGGTCTGTTTCCAGACTTTCTCCTCTGTTCCATTGGTCAGTTTGTCCACCCTTGCACCAATACCACACTGCCTTCATTACCATAGCTTTATTAGAAGTCTTGGCATACAGTTTTGTTTTTCTTCTTCAAGTTTGCCTTGGATCTTTCTTAGACTCGTGTATTAGCTGTGCTGTCCCCCCTAACCCCAGGGCCTTTGCACATCCTCCCTTTGCTGAAACACCTTTTCTTTCTCTTATCACCTGTTAGCTCTTACTCATTCTTCAGATCACACCTCAGTTGTTATTTCCTCAGAGAAGCTTTCCCTGAACTCCCCAACCCAGTCAAACACCCCACGAAGCCCTCATAACACAACCTACCTCTCTCTGTGACATTAAATGCAATTCAAGTTTTCATGTATTCTTGTGGTTATTTGCTCAATGGGTTTTCCTTCTCTAATCTGTTGAACTCCACAAGGAAGGGAATCACTGTTTTATTTATTGATATATTTTCAGGGCTTAGCACAACTAGACACTTAGTCTAAGTTTTTGAATACATGAAGGCAAGAGCCCCTTATTCATGGAGATCTGTGTATGTCTGTGTGTCTGCATGTGCCCTTGAGTGCATATGTATGAGCAAAACTTTATCAGTGCATGTGTGTGTGTGTGCAATAACAGAACACACTTAGGAGCCACAGATCAGGGGAGCTGGACCCCTCCTCTCCTCTTGGGTTCTCCTCCTCCCCTTCCCCTCCCCACCCTTCCCTGTCCAGCACTCCCAGCAGCCTCCTCTCCTTCCTGAGTGACTGGAGGAAGATGCTGGTCTCCAGCTGCCTCCGCTCGGCTGCCCTTGTGCAGTTGTCTGCCAGTTGTGCACGCCGATTACTATGAATGCCACCATCTGGTACGCCACGTGGACATCATAATCTTTTCTTAATTACATTAGCAGCGCAATCAGTTACTGCATTACAAGGCCGGCGATGAGCTTTTAAATCTTGGTGGAAATCATAAATAATTGCACTAAGTACCAGGCGCCAGATGTGTGCGCCAACTTCGGTTGCACTAGATAAATAGTAACCTTACAAGGGTGTGAGACAGCAGGCCGGCCGGCCGGCCACCGGGCCACACTACACCTGGGCCTCACTGCAGGAAGGACCTGGCAGCCATGCACCTGAAGAGAGACAGTGGAAGGAGGCGGAGGTGCCTTCTGAGTGCATGGGTGCCAGGGAGAGAGAGAGGGATCCTCAGAGCCAGAGCCAGGGAGGGCGTGGGAGGAACGTGGAGACAGACAAAGGGGAAATGAGGTGGGTGGACAGAAAATAAGAGAGAGAATGGGAGAAGAGAAGGCGGGTGGGGAGGAGGAGGAGAGGAGAAAACAGAGCCAGGGAGAGAGACACTGAGACAGAGATAGAGAGAGACACACAGAGAGTGACAGGAACAGAGAAAAAGAGAGTGCAATGAAAAGATCCAGGATGCCCGGGGAGGCTGGGAGAACAAAGAGAAGGCCTTGTTTCAGCTGACCTCTCGCTCTTGGCCAGCAGTTGGAAGGGATCCCAGGGATGGGCTCAGCTACTCAGGGCAGCAGCCAGGCATTGGTGCAGAGGGTGAGTGAAACTAGGTCCAGGCCTGAGGGGCTTCCCTCAGGGCGCTCTGGGCTCCGGGAAGGAAGCCCTCCTGGCTTCTCTATCTCTTTCTGAAAACTGCCTGAGTCTGAGAGGGAAAGAATAGGTCACAGAAGATTCAGGAGCAGCAGCGCTGGTGTGTGACAAGGTAGTCACTAGAACCGCTTTAGGTAGGCAGGAGGCCCGGGATTGGGGGAGCCTCTCTGAGGGGCGACTTTTAAGCTGACGCATGTCTGGTAAGTCATTGTGAGCCAGGTGACGAGCAGGTGAAAGGAGGGCAGCGTGTTCCAGGATGGGAGGCAGCACACACAAAGGCACAGAGGCAGGATGACGCTGGCATGCTTGAGAACTGGAGAGGAAGCTGACGCTGCTCACACGAAGAAAACCATGGAGAAATGTCAGGAACGTTAGATAAGATGGCTGGTTGAAGATGTGTTTTTCCTACTCATTCCTGAAACCTCACCAAAATGGACTTTAGTGGAATTTTAAAATGTATAAACCCACAGAATAAAGAGAACAAGAGAGGAGACAAAAGCAGACAGGAGATTTTCACAAGATTTTGGAAGCTAGAGGGCAGATGGATGATGGTAAGGGACTTGCAAAGCAGAGAAAGCTGACATCTCAGCCTGCAGGAAGGGGAGACTGCCAGGAGCAAAACAACAAGCCCCTGGGACCTGGGGATCTGGGAAAGGCTCAGACATGGGAGCCTGGCACTTCTTTCTCTGTTTGAAACAGACTCTCACTCTGTCACCCAGGCTGGAGTGCAGTGGCATGATCATGGCTCACTGCAGCCTCAACCTTCTGGGCTCAGGCAAATCCTTCTGTCTCAGCCTCTCGAGTAGCTAGGACCACAGGCATGGACCACAGGGCAGAGAGAGGGAGTGACAGGAGAGGACAGGTTGAAGCCTCGTTTAGCCAGGCGACCAACTATACCTCCCAGCACAGCAGAAGACAAGAAGTCGACTCTTTGAGAAGCTGACTAGAGGCGACTCAGGATTTGGGGCATTCGCGAAGGAAAGAGTGAGACCCAGACTAAAACTGGGAGGAAAACAAATTAAAGAATTAAAGAGTGGGATTCCCACTTTGGCCTCCTATGCTGTTTATGGGATGTGGGCAGTTGGGCTTCAAGCTGTTCCCACGTCTCCCTCCCTCTCCATGTCAGGAGACTAGAGAATTCTTTTCTGGGGAAACCACCTGGCATGGGGAAAAGGTCTACGGAGACCACGATTTGAGATTTGAAATCTTCTAATGAAATCTCCGGTCTTGGCCTGGTCACCCTTTGGCCCTACCCAGGTGCATACAGCTTGTTTTTTTTTTTGTTTTTTTTTTTTTGTTTTTTTTTTTGAAACGAAGTCTCCCTCTACTGCCCAGGCTGGAGTGCAGTAGTGTGATCTTAACCCAGGTTCAAGCGATTCTTCTACCTCAGCCTCCCCCGTAGCTGGGACTACAGGCAAGGGCCGCCATACCCAGGTAATTTTTTTTATTTTTATTTTTACTAGAGACGGGGTTTCGCCATGTTGGCCAGGCTGGTCTTGAACTCCTGACCTCAGGTGATCCACCGCCTTGGCCTCCCAAAGTATTGAGATTACAGGCATGAGCCACTGCACCCGGCCCCCGGTCGGCTTCTTACACTACACTTTTAAACATGAATGACAGTCAAGAGTCGCCAGATATTTGTGGAAAACTCTATAATGCAAGCCAGAGAGCAAAGATTCCGGAAAATAGAAAAAGGCAACTAGGAGGAAAAAGAGACAATACATTTAAATAAACACCCATAAATAGCATCCTCTGAAAGATACAAGAAGGCACTGCAGTCATAAAATAAGATTTAAATGTTACATATATATTTTTTAAGGGAATGTTGAGATAACACAAAAGGGTTGGAAGACAAAGTTCAGATAACTGAGAAGTTAGAATAAAAACAGATTTTTTGTTGTTGTTTTGAGACGGTCTTGCTTTGTTTTGTTGTTTTGAGACGGTCTTGCTCTGTTACCCAGGCTGGAGTGTAGTGGTGCAATCATGGCTTATTGTAGCCTGGACCTCCTGGGCTCAAGTGAGCCTCCCACCTCAGCCTCTCAAGTATCTGGGGCCACAGGCACGTGCCACCATGCCTGGCTAATTTTTCTGTATTTTTTACAGAGACAGGGTCTCACCATGTTGCCCAGCTAAGAAAATTTGTTGTTAAGTAGGGTATAAAGTATGAGAAAATTAAAGAATCAATCCAGGAGGTCCAACATCCAACTATCAGAGACCAAGAAAGATAGAAGAAATAAATCAATTCAGGGGTTCTAGAATGATGCTAGTAAGTGTTCTAGAAAAAGAGAAGGGAAAGCAAAAAGGAGAACATTATCAAAAAAAAAAAACAAGAAAATTTCGCAGAATTGAAGGACTTGAATTTCAGGATTGAAAGGTAACACTCCAGGCCAGGCACAGTGGCTCCTGCCTATAATCCCAACACTTTGGGATGCTGGGGTGAGAGGATTGCTTGAGCCCGGGAGTTTAGGACCAGCCTGGGCAACATAGGGAGACCTCATCTCTACAAATAATTTAAAAAGTAGCTGGGCATGGTGGCATGTGCCAGTGGGCCCAGCTACTCGGGAGGCTGAGGCAGAAGGATTTGCCTGAGCCCAGGTGGTTGAAGCTGCAGTGAGCCGTGATCACGCCACTGCACTCCAGCCTGAGTGACAGAGTGAGACTCTGTCTCAAAGGAAAAAAGAAAGGCAGGAAGGAAGGCAGGAAGGCAGGCAGGCAGGCAGGAAGGAAGGATGGAAGGATGGAAGGAAGGAAACACTCTAGCCCAGTGAAAAAAGACCCACACTTAGGCATATTGTTGTGAAATTTCAGAACACCAAGTATAAAGAGAAGATCCTGGAAACTTCCTGAAAGGAAAAATTTACATACACAGAATTGGGAACCAGAACAGTATACCTTCCCAATAGCAACCCTGGAAGCTATATGACACAAAGACTTAAAAATTATAAGAAAAAACTATTTCCAACCAAGAATTCTGAAGCTCATGTAGCTATAATTTAATGGTCCCTAAGAGTAGAATAAACACATTTTCAGATATGCAAGATAAAAAGTAAAGTTAGCTCTTATGTGTTCCTTCTCAAGATGCTACTACAAGACATATGCCTACAGCTAAATGAGGGAGAAAATCAAGGAAGAGAAAAGCATGGGATCCAGGAAATGAGATCCCACAGAAAGGCAAAGGGAAAAACTGGGGTGAAAACTAGCAAATGATAAAAACAAAGCAATTATTAACTCTGGAAAAAACAAAAATCGTACAAGAAAAGCATATATTAATAGTACACTACATGGCTCAGCTATGATCAATATTTATACAGTTCTTATATAAATATTGAGTACTCAACAAAAATTGTGATGTAACTATGTTGGAAGGATGGGAAGAGGGGGATATGTGTGGTGTGGTGTAAGATAACTAAATACTCTTCTTGTTTACTGGAAAGTCAACAGATTTTTCTTTAAAAATGTGAAACTAGCAGTATAAACCATTATTTTGAAGTACAAAGGTAAATAGCAGAAGAGACCAGTGAAAGCATGTAAAGTGGCTGTCTTGTGGGAGAGGAAACTGAAGATATAGTGGGGACTATTGTTTCTGTTGTAAGTTCATGCTGCTATTTGACTTTAAACCATATACATGTACTTTGATAAACATTTTAAAATTCAATTAAAAAAAGAAACTAGGAGGTGGCTTGAAATGAGACTAGCAAGGCGAACAGGTACCAGACGTGGCAGAACCTCATGGGCCATTTTAAACAGTTGCAACTTTCCCTAAGAGCAATGTGGTGCCATAGAGGGGTTTTCAGTAGAGGAGTTACAATGTCAGATTTATTTTTCTAAAACAAAATTTTGTTTCTAGTTGCCACATTTGGGGCTGACTTTCCAGAATTTCCCAGGATTGACCTGTGGGAGATGTCTGGGCCCGCTGTGCCTTGCAAAGCTTCACATGGGTGATAATATTGAAGACCAGGTGCAGATCAATGGGGGCTCCAAGCAAATGAGAAACAGAGGAAGAAGAACTAACCTTCCTACCCACCAGTGCTCACGGGCACTCAACCATAGCATTGCTCTTGTTTCTGGAGGAAGGGCCATTGGGATCAACTTAAGAACATGGCAGAACAGAGATGCTTGCTGAATTAGTTGATTGGAAGCACAAAATTATTTTAGTAGTTGTTGCAAATTGCTTCACTTCTCTGGGTTTCAGTGTAGAACTCAATGGTAAACGAATAGACTTGATCTCCATAGGGTCGTTGTGGAGACTCAATGAGATAGATTCTGTAGAGCTTTGGGCATGATTGGTGCACAGTGTTCAATGAGCGTGCTGGGAGTAACTCATCTCCCCACTTCCGGTGTTTCCTTCCAGGAGGAGAGAGGTCCCTCTGGGTACCACCCCGGCCTCTCTGTCTGCTCCCCGGGTTCTGCCTTTGGAAGTGGGAGGTGATGTGCTTGGTAGGGAAGCTTGAGTGCAGGAGCTGGGTCTAGGTGGCTCAGCTGCTTCCTCTTCCATTCTCAGGAGCCAGCTGTCTATGGGAAGCACTGATTCTGGTCACTCCCCGTAAGCCATAAATGTACAGGGGCAGGCTGGATCCTTCGGGGAAGGCGGCCCCAGTTAGGGTGGCTAAGTCTGCACATTCAGGGTAGTGTTCCTAGATGACACATTGGGCCTAGTGCCTAGTGAACAAGCAGTGGAACGTGGGGAGCAAATTAATACTCAAGGACTGAGGCTTTTGAGGGGACCAGGCCATCAGATTTTTATTTTATTTTATTTTATTTTATTTTATTTTATTTTATTTTATATTTTTACAGGCAAGCTGCTATTTTTATACAGGCATAGGCCTTGGCAAAAGTGGGTTGAGTTGGTTCCTGAGGCCTTAGGCTAAGAGCTGCTGCAGCTCACCCTGGGCAAAACAGTGCCTGCCTCAGCAAGGGCCACCAGGTTCTCTGAAGATGCCAGTAGGCCTTAGAGCCCCTGTGGACAGGCATTGCAGACAGTATGCTTTGATTATAGGGAAAAGAAAGTTTAACCATATATAGACTCTTTTAGTGTCTGACTGCTGTTGTAACAAATTACCACACTTAGTGGCTTAAGACAACACAACCTTCTTATCTTGCTGTTCTGGAGGTCAGAAGTCCAAAAGGGTTTCACTGGGTCAAAATCAAGGTGCATAGTCACGTTGAAAATAAAGGTGCATAGTCACGTTGAAAATAAAGGTGCATAGTCATGCTCGCTCCAGAGGCTCTAGGAGAGAGTCAATTTCCGTGCCTTTTGCAGCATCTAGAAGCCCTCTGTCTTCCTTTGCTGGTGATCCTTTCCTCCTCCTTCAAAGCCAACAGTGTACCATCTTCTCATCCCTCTCTGTTCTGTTGTTATATCAACTTTACTTCACTCTGAGCCTCCTGCCTCCTCTTAGAAGGACCCTGGTGGTTACATTTAGGACCCACTGGGGTCATCTAGCATAATCTTTCTATCTCAAGATCTTTAATTTCATCACGTCTTCAATATCCCTTTACCATAGCCACAGGCTCCAGAGACTAAGCCATAAACATCTTTGGACAGAAACATCATTATTCAGCCTACCACATAGACCTTTTTTCTTTAATTTTTAATTTTTATGAGTACATAGTAAGTATATATATTTATGGGGTACATGAGGTAATTTAATACAGGCATATAATGCATAATAATCCTATTAGGGTAAATGGGGTAGCCATCACCTCAAGAATTTGTCATGGCCGGGCACGGTGGCTCACGCTTGTAATCCCAGCACTTTGGGAGGCCGAGGCGGGCGGATCACAAGGTCAGGAGATCGAGACCACTGTGAAACCCCGTCTCTACTAAAAATACAAAAAATCAGCCAGGCGTGGTGGTGGGCGCCTGTAGTCCCAGCTACTCGGAGAGGCTGAGGCAGGAGAATGGCGTGAACCTGGGAGGTGGAGCTTGCAGTGAGCCGAGACTGCGCCACTGCACTCCAGCCTGGGCGACAGAGCGAGACTCCGTCTCAAAAAAAAAAAAAAAAAAAAGAATTTGTCCTTAGTGTTACAAACAATTCAACTATACTCCTTTAATTATTTTAAGATGTATAATAAATTTGTATTGACTGTCATCATCCTGTTGTCTATATTTTTGTACACATTAGCTATCCCTCCTCTCCCCTACACTACCCTTCCCAGCCTCTGGTAACCCTCCTTCTACTCTCTGTCTCCGTGAGTTCAATTGTCTTAATTTTTAGCTCCCACAAATAAGTGAGAACATGTGAAGTTTGTCTTTCTGTGCCTGGTTTATTCCTTTTTCTTTTTTTTTTTAAATGGAGTCTCACTCTTGTCACCCATGCTGGAGTGCAATGGCCACGATCTCAGCTCACTGCAAGCTCCGCCGCCCAGGTTCACACCATTCTCCTACCTCAGCCTCCCAAGTAGGGGCCTGGCTTATTTCACTTAACACTTCATTATGTCCTCCAGTTCCATCCACGTTGTTACAAATGGCAGGATCTCATGCTTTTTCATGGCTGAATAGTACTCTGTTGCATGTATGTACCATATGTTCTTTGTCCAGGTGTCTGTTGATGGACACTTAGATTGCTTCTAAATCTTGACTACTGTGAATAGTGGTGCAATAAACATGAGAGTGCAGATATCTCTTTGATATCCTGCCACACAGACCTTTGATACATTAAGAGGAGGAACGATTACCTATCGCTTTTATGATTTTTCAGTACAATTTATACTGCACCCAAGTTCCATGCCCTACAATACCAAGTGTGAGCCTGCACCGTTGTATTGCTAGTGTGAGGCTGAGGTAGACAGTGGAGGGAGGCTGCCAAAAACCCTATGTCTTTCTATGTTGCCTTGTGGTACAGGGCTAAGGAGAGCTGGGAATTAATGTGGCTTCCCCACAGGCTCTTAGGGTTCACACACCCCACCATATGGTCTACAGTTGCCTCTGGAATAATCATGGCCTTGGATTTAGAGATTCAACTCCAGGCTTCACTGTCAATATAGCATATTTTATTAATGTAAAGAAGGAACAGAGAATCTGTTATAAAGAGATGTGTTGTCATCTTAGGTTCACAGAGGAACAACTCAGTAACATCGCAAATTCCAAAAATTACAAAAAGAGCTAAGGAAGCTCGTACTTGAAGGACTCTGTCTCTGAGAATTAAGTTGTCCAGGAAATGAGGGTGTCTGGAGCAAAGTATGCCTCAGATGATCAAAACAGATGCGGTAGGAGAAAGGAAACAGAATTAAAAACAGCTCCACTAAGCTGGAGGAAGAGACAGATTTTCTGAAGAGAAACATTGAGATCTTGGGAACAGACTGGATGGATATGAATGGCAAATGTGATCTTGAAGGCAGAATAGACTTACAGGGAAAGGAAATAAATGTAGGCATAGCATTTGAGAAGGGGCCATGTCTCAGTTGTTACTAGACCAGAAACGGTAATTGAGGCCACAGAAATTCACTAAGGAAGAGAAGCAAGGTCTCAGAGAGGAGACTAGAATGATTCTCCCCAAGGGAACCATATCCAGGAAACCTCTTACAGACACACACACACATACAGACACACACACACAAAGAGAGAGAGAGATAGAGAGAGGGAGGAAAGAGAGAATGGGAGAAGAAAGAGAGAAAAAGAGAAGAAAGAGAGAGAAAGGGAGAGAAAGAGAAAGAGAGCGAGTGAGCACATACCATTGGAGCAAATGATGACCCTCCCCTTAGATACTGGGGCATCTAATCCAAGGAGTTACAGAAAATCCAGACAAATTTAAGAAGAAGAGGAAGATCAGTATAAAATACTGGAAGCATCACTAACTAGGTGAGTTTCAAGGTGCTAGAACCACTGTAGCTGGAGATCAAGGTATTACTTGGTCCCTGAGAAATGGCCTATTAATTTAAGGAATTAGGACCCTCTGAAGCAGTGGTTCATTGCCCTGGCTGCACGTAAGATTCACCTGGGGAATATTTTCAACCTAGTGATGCTTGATCACCACCCCAGGTCAAATTAATCAGCATCTGATGCTCTCAGGCAGGGGTGCTTGAGTAGGCATCAGAATCATCTGGGGGGCTTGATAAACACTAATTGCTGGGTCCCACCCACAGAGTTTCTGCTTCAGTAGGTCTGGGGTGGAGCTTGAGAATTTTGAATTTCTAACTAATTCCCAGATGATGCTGAGGTTACTGCCTAGGGACCCACTTTGAGGACCACTTTTTCTAAGGAAAGGCACTGCAAAGATAGAACTGAATAAAGGGGGATCAGGTAGGACAATGGCAGATGGAGGCAGGCCTTGGTTCGATGCTGGATGATGGAGAAGATCTCCTGGGAAGATGATATGATTTAGGAAGTAAAGATGGGGAAAGATATATTTGCTCAATGGATGCTTTCAGCATAGCCAGAACGTTCTGATTTTGTTATCTCTCACTCTGGGAGATACCACAAGACAAAAACAGTGCCTTCCTGGTAGAAGGGGAACCCCGAGGGAGCATGAAACTTCAGGGACATGCCCCATGATTGCAGAATAAGACAAAGTGAGAAGGATCCTCAAGGCCTGGAACTTTCCAAGGCAAAGAAAGCCTGCTCTGAGAAGCACATGGCAGAGATCTTGGGCCCCCGTAGGACCCCAGGGGAAAGGCTACCAAAGCCACACTCACTGCGTCAGTTCAAGCACCTGCTGAGAGTAACTTTGCAGCAAAAGCAAGTGTGGAGATGAGGGAGACAGCATCTGTAGAACAGTGGTTCTCAAATTTTGCTGCATATTAGAATTACCTGGGAGCTTTTCAAGTGCTGTATGTGTAGGCTGCAACCCATACCAAATCAGAATTTCTGGGGGTGGGAGGGGAGGTGGGGTGTTACCCAGACATTCATATTTTATAAAACTCCTCAAGGGATTCCAAAGTACAGTCAAGTTTAAGGACAGGCCCTTGCTCCTCAAAGGGTGGCCCACAAACATCACTCTCGTTACCTTGTTAGAAATGCAGAATCTGCCGGGTGCAGTGGCTCACGCCTGTAATCCTAGCACTTTAGGAGGCCGAAGTGGCTGGATCGCCCTAGGTCAGGAGTTCAAGACCAGCCTGGCCAAGATGGTGAAACCCTGTCTCTACTAAAAATACAAAAATTAGCTGGGCATGGTGGCAAGCACCTGTAATCCCAGCTACTTGGGAGGCTGAGTCATGAGAATCGCTTGAACCCAGGAGGCAGAGGTTGCAGTGAGCTGAGATCACATTATTGCACTCCAGGCTGGGTGACAGAGTAAGACTCTGTCTAAAAAAACAAAAATGCAGAATCTTAGGTCTTACACCAGCCCACTGAATTAGAATCTGCTTTTTATCAACATCCCTCGGGATCTGTGTGCACATGGACGCCCGAGAAGCACTCCTCTAGAAGGAAGGCTTCGTAGCCTTAAGCAGTTTCAGAGCAGGAGGCATTGGCAACAGGACTGGGGTAGGGTTTTGAGAACACCAGCTCCAAGTCATGATGGAGGCTGTGTCATTGGACAGAGCCCATGTCCAATTCATCACTGAAGTTCCAGAAACGGAAGCTTCTATGGGACAGCACTGGAGGGAAAGAAGGTTACTGCAGATAAAGCCTGCCAATGGTTAACAGTGGAAAGAGGGATAGTGACGCAGAAGACTTGAGTTTTTGTTTTCAGTATTTCTGTACCGTTTGTATTTCCTAGCTGTGTGTGTGCGCATGCATGTGCACAAAGATTATGTTAGCAAAGATTATGTTGATGGTGAGATTATGGGATATTCTTTAACATTTTCTTTATTAAAAAAATCTAACAAATGGTATTTTTTAAAAAGCAATATACAAGCAAAAGCTATGAGAAATACCAAGATGAATTTGGCAAAGTCACAATCTTAATAGGGTACCTTAATATTATTGCATCGCTTACTCTTTGTCAAATCAAGTAGGCAAAATGAAATAAAAATATAAGAGAGATGAATAATTTCATTAATAAGGTTATTTACTAGATACATTTCAAAATCGGCAATCTACAAATATAGAATATATAATCTTAACACGTTCCAGTTAGCATTTTAAAAAAAGTTATCATTTTTCTAACCCACAAAGGAAATGCTAATAACTTTCAAAAGGTAGGAAGTTTAAGCCACAAGGGAGCAGAGAACATGTCTGTCTCATCACAGTTCAGTCCTCAGAGTCCAGGACAGTGGCTACACAATTGAGTAGGTTCTCAATTAGCATTGAGAAGGCTGGGAGAAGGCTGTATTTTCTTGCATGCAATAAAACAAAAAATTCATAACGGAAGTGTAAGCAAATAAAAAGCTTAAAGCATTTGGAAAATAAAATAAAGTCTTTCAAAATAGCCTTTAAAATCAATGAGATATCAATTGCAACTTAATATGATTTTTCATGGAATTTTACAAGCTGGTTCTAAAATTAATATGGAAGAACAAATGTACATGAATTGACCAGAGGAATATTTAAAATAATCTATTTTTGTTCTATAAGAGTTATAATTTTATAAAAATAATAGGAATTAAAAAGGTGTGATATTGGTGCTGGAAAAGGCAATTAAATGAACAGAACTGAGTAGAGTTCAGATATACCGTGTTCACTGATTTATGAATTTAAATGAGATACAATGCCAAATGCTTGAGTAAACTATGTAGTATTCAGTAAATGATATTGGAAAAATTGTATACTATTTGGAAAAAAAAAATTAGATCCTACCTCACACTATCCATAAGGAAAAAGTTCAATAAATTAAAATTCTAAGAGCAAAATGTAAAACCATTGTATTAGAAGAAACGTAGGAGATGTAGGAGACTTTAATATCAACTTGGGGCACAGGTAGCTTCTTAGATAAGGCACAGAAACCAAAAGCCATAAATGCAAAGTTTAATAAATTTGACTACACTGTAAGTCATAATTCTGCATGATAAATGACACTACAAAAGATTTTGAAAAATGACAAGCGTGCTAAAAATATTGACAACCTATTTAAGAGACAAAGGATTAGGATCAAGATGAAAGGACTCTTACAAATCGATAAGAAAAAAAATCCAGCAATCTAATAGAAAATGGACAAAGGATGTGGATAGGCAATCCACAGAAAAGGAAATTAATAATGGTCACTAATCCTATTTTAAAAGATGCTTCATTTTACTAATAATCAGGGAACTTGCTGCAAAGTAAAATAAAGAAATACTATTCTTCACTCATTACTAGCAATTTTTTTAAGTTTGAATATGATAAGTGTTGGCAAGATGGGGATAATACATTCATACATTATAAGAGCAATATAAAGTTTGTATAAAATGTACTCAAAATGGCATTCCCACTTTCAAGGGCATTTGGGCAGGACTGAGATGAAAAACTGTACACTCTGTAACATAATTCCATGTCTTTGCTACCTTAGAGCAAGAAACATTGTCACACATTCCTAAGGCAGCTTGCACATGCTGTCTGCTGCAGCATTCTCTGTAATAGCAAAACTTGGAAACAATCTAAGTGTCCATCAAACAGAATGTGGTTCAACAAACTATTTTAAATTCATACTATGCAATATACTGTAATCATTAAAATGAATCAGATTGATATATAGATATTGACAAGAAAAGATGCTTATTACCGGTGAAAAAAAGAACGATGCAGGAAAGTATATACAATAGAATATATGTTTTAAAAAATTTCCTTCTCTAAGTTCATGTATATGAATGCCTAGAAAATCTTACTGTGCCATTCAATATAGCAAATAGCAAACTGAGATGACGTGGTACCCCTTTTTCTCTCACCTAGAATCCTCCTAGAAATCCTGGATCAAATATTCCGTAATGCTTTCAAAGTACGGGTTCTATTTATTCCCTTACACACACACACACACACACACACATACACACATAAAAACACCCAGATGATAGAAACAAAGAGGGAAGTTTTCAAAAGCCAGAGCTGTAGGAGTACAAACTAAAATTCAGTAGCTGTTGGGTGAGAAGACTAGATATTACATAGGACATTAATTTGGATAAGTTTTAAAACAGTGAGGAATTAAATTTCTAGACAAGGATAACATGGACAATGTGGAAGGGAGTGGTTATCAGATCCCTGAATGGGTTGGGACAAGGGCATGAATACTGATTAACTCAGACTTTGGTCATTCAAGCATGCATTATAAAAATTTAAGCATACCATCTGAAAGCAGAGAAATATGAGATGTTAAATAAAGCTTTCCAAATAATTAGGAGAAGAAAGGAGAAGAGGAAATAAAGAAATCTGATTGATCAAATAGAAGGCAGGAAATGAGGGGGTGAGGTGGGAGGTGGGGGAGAGGAAGTAAAGAAAAAGGATGACAAACAGAAAGCTCTCAAAATAAGATCAAGGAAATGTATGTTAGTACTCAAAATAAGTGTAAATGGAATAACTTTGCCAGTTAAAAGACGAAGATACTCAGATTGGGGGTGGGGAAGTGAACAGGTCTATAGTGAAGGATTATGTGTCAGAAAGATTGGGTTTCTTTTTTTCCTATTTTAAAGACAGGGTCTTGGTCTGTTGTCCAGGCTGGAGTGCAATGGCATGAGCATTGCTCACTGCAGCCTTGAACTCCTTGGCTCAAGTAATTCTCCCACCTCTGCCTCCCAAGTAGCCAGGACTACAGGCACACAGCACCACACCCAGCTAATTTTTTTTAAAACTTTTTGTAGAGACCGGGGTCTTGCTATGTTGCCCAGGCTGATCTCTAAGGCCTGGCCTCAAGTGATTCTCCCACCTCAGCCTTGCAAAGTGCTGATATTACAGGTGTGAGCCACCACGCCCAGTGATGACTGGATATTTTTTTAAAAACTAGGAAGTGTTATATTAGAGAAATTTAATCCAAAAACAAATTTAAAAGCTATATTAAGATCTGGCAAAATAGATTTTGAGACAAAAAAATAGAAACAAGGAGTAATGTTGCAAAATGATAAGAAACAACCAGAAACATGTAAGAATCCTAAACTTGTATGCATCTAACAACAAATTCAAAATATATAAAGCAAAATATTTCTGGAATTACAAGAAAAAGAAAAATCCACAATCGTGGAGCTATTAATTTGCTCTCTTATTAATATGTCAAAGAGATGAAAAGTAAAACTAGTAAGGATGAGAAGATTTGAACAACACAATTAACAAGGTTGAAAGAATAAAGTTGTTTAAAACCTTATATTCAAAATTTTGAGAATAATCAGTCTTTACAAGTATCTATGGAATAGTTATAAAAGTCAACCTAGTACTAGACCAGACTAGTTTTTGAAAATTGCAATGTCATGCAGATCATATAGTCTGATAACAGTGTAATAAAATTAGAAATCAATTATAAGTAGATTGCCAAAATGCTCCATTAATTTAGGAAATGAAACAAAAATAAAAGTACAATGTTTTTAAAAAATATGAGTAGCAATACTGAAAGTACTTTAAACAGATGGAAAAACAATGAGTTAAGCATCCAATTCCAGAAAAATAGAGACCAAGTAAACTCCAAGGACAATGATAAAAATGAGAACAAAGAAAATCGTAGAAATCAATTAAATATGAAACAAATTAACAGTAGAGAAGAGAAACAAGACCCTAAATTGATTCTTTGCAAAGATTAATAAAATATATAAACTTCTAGCATGATTTATCAAGAAAAAAACACAAATAAACAATATTAAAAATAAAAAAGGGGAACAAAACTTCAGATATAATAAGTCAAAGGAGGGTGCTATGAAGAATTTTATAACAATAAATTAAAAGCTTGAACAATGTTCTAAGATAAATGGAATTTATAAAACTGACCCAAGGAGAAGGGGTTGCCTGAATAGATCTACAACCGTTAATAAAATTGTATCAGTAGTTTAAACTATAACCACAAAAACAAGACAAAATAAAATTACTAAGTACAGATGATTTTATAAGTGAGATATATCAAAGCTTCAAGGACTAGAAAATCTTTATCCTGTACAATATGTTCTAGTGAATAGAGAGAGAAGGAAAGCGCCTTACACATTTTATGAAGCTGATGCAACCTTAATACCAAAACAGACAAGGAGACTACTAGGATTGCCTGCTATAACACAGCTGCTTATGACCACAGAGGCAAAGATCCTTAATAAAATATTAGTGAAACAAACTGAGTAATACATGAAAAATGGAAGAAAACATTATAACCAAGTAGCGATTATTTGAGGAATGAAAGTTTAATCTTAAAAAGTACTTGCGTAGTTAGCTCAGTAATATATGAAAAGAAAAAAACCATATTATCAGCTCAACAATTGTGGGAGAGAGCATGTGATGAAATTGAATGCTCATTTATGAAATGTTATCTGGGGAAGAGAGAGGAACATGCCTGGTTTTATAAGGGGTATTGTATTAGTCTGTTCTCACACTGCTATAAAGAACTGCCTGAGATTAGGTAATTTATAAAGAAAAGAGTTTTAATTGACTCACAGTTCTCCATGATTGGGGTCCCGGGGTGGAGGGGTGGCCTCAGGAAACTTACAATCACAGCAGAAGGCACTTCTTCACAGGATGGCAGGAGACAGAAATGAGTGCTGAACAACGGAGGGAGCCCCTTATAAAACCATCAGATCTCGCCAGAACGCACTCACCCTCACGAGAACAGTATGGGGTAAACGGCCCCCATGATTCAATTATCACCACCTGGTCCTGTCCGTGACACGTGGAGATTATTACAATTCAAGGTAAGATTTGGGTGGAGACACAGATCCAAACCATATCAGGTATGTATATAAAAGTTACACCATACATGGTATCTAGTCGTGAATAGCAAAAAGCATTCCTATTAAATGCAAAAATAAACAAAAATGGGTGTGATGGCTCACGCCTGTAGTCCCAACACTTTGGGAAGCCAAGGTGGGAGGATTGCTTGTACGCAGGAGTTTGAGACCAGCCTGGCCAACATAATGAGACCAGCCTGGCCAACATAATGAGACCAGCCTGGCCAACATAATGAGACTGTCTCTATTTAAAAATAAAGAAGAAGGAGGAAAAAAACAAAACAAGTAAAACTGATTGCTATGACCACTTGTATTCAATATTGTACTGGACAAATACAGTTAATAAGACGACAAAAATATATGGATTGGAAGGGATAGAACTGTCATTATTCCCAGGTAAAAATATCCTTGCTCACATTTGAAATAAGTTTTCAGGAAATCTACCAACAAACTATCAGAATAATAGAGCTTGGCAAGCCCAATAAATACAAATTCCATAAACAAAAATTGATTGCCTTCCTCCATACCAGCAACAAATCATTTAAAAATGTAATTTTTAAAAAGATTCTACTCATAAGATCTAAAAGATATGCAAGAACTTTAAAGAGAACATTATGCAACTTCTTTGAAGGATATAAAATACTTCTTTGAAGGATATAAATCCATAGATAAGTCATGTTAATGGCTGTGAAGACTCAATATCATAAATATGAAAATTTTATCTAAATTAATATATAGATTTGATGCAGTACCATTCCAAAACAAAAAGAGACTTTTCCCTGGAACTTGATAAGCTGATTTCAAAATATGTCTGCAATCACAGAGAGTCAAGAAGAGCTATTTTTTTGATAAGTGTGTGTATCAACCTATGAGTTCAGTGATAGGTTCTCCTGCCAGCTAAGCAAATGGAGTAATTTAAATTATGTGGCATTAGTGCCAAGACACACAAATAGGTCAAAAGAACAGAAAAGAGTCTGGAAACCGACCCACGTGTCTAAGGGATTTGCACAAATGGTGAGAAAAGGATGGAGTATTTAATAAGTGATGCTATAATAAATGATCAAGGAGTGGTGGAATTAGAACATCACCTCTTGAAAGAGCCCTAATGAAGCGATGGATCTAGACAATAATCTCCTATCGTTGCTAACATCCCAAAAATGTGATGTTAGATATCCCATCCTTTACTGATGGAAGTACACAAAATCCCGTCGGATGCGCTCCTACCAGACATCAAACCTGAGTGTGATCAAGTCTCTAGGCTGACTGACTGACTTTCAGCTTACAGGCAACACAAGGGCAGATGAACACGTTACAGGATACCGCAGTATACAATCAGGCAAATCTAGAATGTGGGACTCTGTACAGAACAAGCAGTCCAGTTTCTTTAATAAAGAATTTTCTAGAGGAAAAATGAGAAAGGAGATACTTACAGATTAAAATAAATTTAGGAAACATCCAACCAAGTGCAGTGGATGGACTTTATTTGGCTTTTGATTAAAACGAACTGCAAAAAGAAAATGATATAATTTGTAGAAATTTCTTTATTGATATAAAGGGGTTGTTTTTGATTTAATAATGTTATGGTGGTTAAGAGAGATCTAAATTTTTAAAGGTTCATGCTCAAATATTTACAGGTGAAGTTGTACGATGTCTGGATTCCCTTCAAAATAATTCAAGAGAAGGAGTATTTGGAGGTAGGGATGAAATAAGATTGGCTGTGATTTGATTATTATTGAAGTTGGGTGATGAGCACATGAAGTTTATGATCCTATTCTGTCTTTATACTTTGGTGTATGTTTGACATTTTCTAAAATTAAACAAAGGGAGAAAACAATGCTGGGGTGATTTATTCATGTAGAAAAGATAAAATTAGATTCCCACCTTATTTTATATAAAAAATAAATTCCAGGTAGACTAAAGACTAATTGTAAGTTGCAAACTTTTGAAACTTTCATAAGAAATATCAGAACACGTGTTTAGAACATTGGGATGGGAAGGATTTGCTAAGCAAGATAGAAAAAGCACTAAATCATAAAAGCAAACTGATACATTTTAGTACCTAAAAAGAAAATATTTATGTACAATAAACATATCATAAAGTGAAAGACAAACCACCATCTGGGAGAAACTATTTGCAACAAAATATTAGTCTTCACAATATATAATGAACTTTTACAAATTAGTAAGAAGAAAAATGGGAAAACGGGCAAAGGCTCTAAACAGAGAATTCTAAGAGAAAATCCAAATAGTAAATAAACAGGTGAAAAACTCTGCAAAGTCACTCGTAATCAGGATAATGAAATTAGAGCAACAAGGAGACGCATTTCACATGTATCAATCAACAAAACTTAAAAGCTGATGATACCTAGTGATGGAGAAGATTCAAGGGAACAAGAACTCTTGCTGGTGGGAGGGTAAACTGGTGCAACTTTGGAGATACTTTGGTAGTATTGGACTAATCAAGACGAAGGTGCACCTAACTTGTGACTTAGCAATTCCACTTACACGTATCTCCCCTAGGTAGATTTTCCCATGTGCCTAAGAGACATGAATAAAAATGTTTCTCATGTACTATATGAAATAGTTTAAAAAGAGAAACAATAGTACAGTACCTTAAAAAGGAAATGGAAAAATATTCACACAATAAAATCCTAGCAAGCAGATACAAGGAATGCACTAAATCGATATGTATCAACATGAGTAAATATAAAAATCAGGTTTTAAAAAGATATGAAGAGTATGCCACAGTTCATATAAATTTAAAAACATGCAAACAACTTGTATACATTGCTGTGGATATACACATATGCTGTAAACACATGGGAATGACATCCACCAACTCCAGGAGAGTGGTATTCTTGGGGCTGGGAGAGTGAGAAAAGAATGCAGGAGGGTTAGGTATGGCGAAATGTTAAACTGATAATACTGAAATGGGTGTCTGTCATCACTTTCTATACCTTTTTTGTATATTCAACATATTTCATAATTAAAATTACTTTTTAAAGAAAATGCACTGATTTAATGCTCCAAACATTACCTTGTCATACGTTAATTAAAGATGAAATGATTTTTCTATCTGGGAAATCCCAGATAATTAACTAAAAAATACTTACAGCTAATAAGAATCCTGTTTACCCCAGGGGTAGACTTACTGAGGGGCTTTCACTTTCTACTCTTCTAAGTTCTTTGCATTTTAAAATAATGAATGGATAATACTTTTATATCCAGAAAACAATAATGATATTTTCATTTTGAAAATTAAATAAAATAGAGGGGTAAAAAGTCAAAAACTAATATGATTTGGTAAAGTAGCAGTTTATAAAATAAATATGGCAGGAATAAAAATGTATAAAGTAATATTGGGATAAAATATAACTCAAAAAACCAACTCAAATTATTAAACAACTAAAACATATGTGCAGACCTATGTGGGAAGAGCCATAAAACTTTATATAAAAGGAAGCTTGAATGGATGACAAATATCTGAGAATCAGCAAGAAATGTTCCGGAATGAGAACAGTTGACTGCAGATTTTCTGTGCAGATGTTAATTCTCCCCCAATTAATCTAAGAATTTTTGAAACTCCAAGAAACACATGGGATTTTATTCTAAAACTCATCTGGAAAAATAAGTGGATTAAGACAACAGCTTTGGAGGGCCACAGACCATTGTAATGTCTGAGATACTTTGTCCCTCAAGAAGCAATTTTTGCTCTCTTGGGGGCCATATCACACCCTTTGAGAAATGTATGCATTGGAGCCTTTGTACATTTCCCCCCTCTTGGGGTTGCTCTTATTCTTTTCAATTTTCAGGAATGCTTCATTTGTTTTATGAGTTGCAAATAATCCCATCCAGTTTGCAGTTTATTGGGATTTAACTTCTTATGGCTTTTGCTTTACAAATGTTAAAAAATGTAGTCAAATTTATAAATCTTCCTATGGCTTCTGGGTATTTTTTTTTTGTCATATTAGAAAGGCCTTTGCCATTCCAAGATTATAAGTACAGTCTCCTGTAGCTTATAGTTTCATTTTCCATGTTTAAATATCTGAGCCACCAGAATTTATTTTGAGGGTCTTGGGGTGTTTGTTTGTTTTAGAGAGACAGGGTCTTGCTCTGTTGCCCAGGCTGCAGTGCAGTGGCGCAATCACAGCTCACCGTAACCTCAAACTCCTACCACTTCAGCCCCCTGAGTAGCTGAGACTATAGGTGCAAAACACCATGCCCTGCTAATTGTCTTATTTTTTGCAGAGATGGCTGGCGGGGCTCTCCCTATGATGCACAGGCTGGTCTTGAACTCCTGGCCTCAAGGGATCCTCCTGCCTCAGCCTCCTAAAGCACCGAAATTACAGACGTGAGCCACCACGCCCAGCCTGGAATTTATTTTCATGTAAAATACAAAGTAGGGATTCAACTTCTTCCCCCCGGATGACTGCTTGGTTATCTCAAGATCTATTGTTGAGTGATCAATATTCAACTCCCCTGCCCCAATTTGAAATGCCACCTCTATCATACATTAAACTAGCATTGATATCTGTGTATGCAAGTACTGTGCCTTTACTGCACTGTTCTACTTATTACAGCCCTACAATGTGTTTTATTATCTGGTGCATTATTTTCTCCTAATTTCTTGGCATTTAAGAATTAGTTTCTTATTTTGGTTTGCTCATTTTTAGCTGAACTTTAGAATTGGCTGGTTTCATCAAACTATACAGTTGGCATTTTGATGAGATGCTGATACATTTTAAATTAATTTAAAAAGAGCTGACATCTTTATACTGAATCTTCCTACCCAAGAACATAAAATAACTTTCCATTGTTAAAGTCATCATGTGTGACCCTCAGTAGTATCTCAAGGCTTTATTCACTTATCTATTACACATTTTTCATTATGAGTATCTCATTATGATAAAATTCTGAATATTTTATCTCATTATGATAAAATTACTGAATATCTCATTATGATAAAATACTGAATATGTGTACATGGGTATGAATAATACATACATACTCTTGATTCTCCTTTTAATTTTGTTGCCATCCACATTATTGAACAATCTTATTGTTTATAACAGTTTTTTAGGTGAGTCTCTTGGGTTTTCCAGCTATACAATCATATCATCTTCAAATAAAGATAATTTAATATCCCACTTTCTTATTTTCATACCTCTAATGTCTTTCTTTAATTACATTGGTTATTTATTCCAGAACAATGCTAAATAATAGTCCAATAGAGTAATATTGGACATTTTTGTTCTATCTTGACTTTAATGGGAATGCTTGTAGTGTTTTTCCCATTAAGCATTAAGCATAAATTATTTTTTTCCTAATAAAAGTATCAACTAAGGCTTATGGGTTGAGATGAATCTATTTTATATGCTAAAGAAATAACTATTTCTTTCTATTTTATTAAATGTCTTAAAAATTAAGAATATATATTGAATTTTTTCAAATGCCTTTTCAGTGTTTAGGAGATGATTCTATGAGCCGTCTCCTCAGACCTATTAATATGATGAATTATATTAATAGATATTTCCCAACATTTTATTATGAAATTTTTCAAATGTATACCAAAGTTGAAGGAATCTTACAGTGAACAAACATATACCTACTACCTGCATTCTACCATTAACATGTTACTACACTTGCCTTATCACAGAATAGATAATACATTTTAAAATATTGATTTTAATTGATCTTAAAATATTGAACCTTTCCTGTATTACTGTATTAAACTTTACTTGGTCTTAGTATATTAGTTTTATTTTGTTTTGAAGTACTGCTGTATTTCCTTTACTATTTTAATTTGGACTTTTGTATTAATCTTCACAAGTGTATTTTTGCATGTGGGCTGTATGTGTGCATCTCTTTGTTGGGTTTTGGGGGTCAAATAGTTTTGTTTCACAAAAACAGTTTAAATATCTTCTTTTAAATAGGCTCTGGAACAATTTAAGTACCATTGGAATTACCTGTTTCTTAAATAATTGGTATAATTCCTCTGTAGAACTGTCTGGACAGGGTTATTTTTTGAGAAGATGGGTAAATCTCCACCACCATTTTATATTTCCTCTATGGTCATTTGTCTATATATTATTTCTTTCTCTTCTGGAGTCAGTTTTGATAAATTATTTCTACCTAATAAAAGTATTGATTTCTTCTAGTTTTCAAATTTATTTACATAATGTTGAGCAAAGTATCCCTTACAATGCTTATAATTGTCTCCTTATTTGTGTTTATTTTCCAATTGTCATTATTATTTTGTGTATTTTTACTTTCTTATTTTTGGATTAGGTTACCAAACCACTGATATATTCTTTTTACCCCCAAAGTACTAGCACTTGGATTTAGTGGTGCTATCTTTTTTCTCTTTTCTAATTTACTGGTGTCTGCTTTTCTCTTTATGATTCCTTCCTTTTGGTTTTCTTTAGTTTTTTTCCCCCTAATTTCCTAGGTTAAATACTTAGAGCATTTTAGCTGATTCTTTCTTAATCATAAATACGATATCAAAGGCTATGAATTTTCCTCTGAGTGCTCACAGGCTATGAATTTTCCTCATAGATTTAATATTCAGGACTTTCACTATTATTATTTTCTAAACACTTTCCAGTTTGGGGTTTAATTTCTTCTTTTTTTTTTTTTTTTTTTTTTTTTGAGACGGAGTCTCGCTCTGTCGCCCAGGCTGGAGTGCAGTGGCGCAATCTCGGCTCACTGCAAGCTCCGCCTCCCGGGTTCACGCCATTCTCCTGCCTCAGCCTCTCCGAGTAGCTGGGACTACAGGCGCCCGCCACCACGCCCGGCTAATTTTTTGTATTTTTAGTAGAGACGGGGTTTCACCGTGGTCTCGATCTCCTGACCTCGTGATCCGCCCGCCTCGGCCTCCCAAAGTGCTGGGATTACAAGCGTGAGCCACCGCGCCCGGCCTTTAATTTCTTCTTGACCCAAGAATTGTTTGAGAGTTCTAAATTTTACAGATAGTTTTTTTGGTGTGTTTTGGTATTAGAATTAATTTTTAGTCTTACTGTGATCAGAGACTATTGTCTCATTATTCCTACCTTTGTTTTCTTTTTGAAGTAATATATGATCAATTTTGAGAATCAACAGAAGCACTAGAAAGGAATGTATAGTCAGTATTATTTATTTTTTAGATGGAGTCTCGCTCTGTCACCCTGGCTGGAGTGCAGTGGCGTGATCCCGGCTCACTGCAACCTCTGCCTCCCAGGTTCAAGCGATTCTCCTGCCTCAGCCTCCTGAGTAGCTGGGATTACAGGCACGTGCCCCCATGCCCAGCTAATTTTTGTATTTTTAGTAGAGACAGGGTTTCACCATGTTGGTCAGGCTGGTCTCGAACTCCTGATCTTGTGATCTACCTGCCTCGGCCTCCCAAAGTGCTGGGATTACAGGTGTGAGCCACCGCACCTGGCCTATAGTCCGTTATTTTTTTTTTTTTTTTGATTAGTCAATGTGATTATATGAGAGTTATCTCATTAGCTATGTTTTTAGGTCTTTTTTATTATTATTTTTTATGTGCATGTCATGAACTTAGAGAACTGAATTAAAATCTCCCACTACTAATGTGTTTCTATTTGTTTCTTCTTTTATCTCCTATTAGTTAGTACACAGATACGCATAGCTATGTTTTCATTAAGAGTTGTTGCTTTTAACATTATAAATTGTTCACCTTTGTATATCATCTTTTTTTAAATGGCTGAGAATACCATTGCATCACAATTTATTTAGTTACATTCTATTGTTAGGCATTGAGGTTTTCTCAATTTTTCTTTGACTTGAAGGAATCCTGTTAATTCAAAAAGGGCAAATGGTATTTCATCACTGTTTTGAGTTGCATTTCCCAATTAGTGTTAAGATTTAACACTTTATGTTTGGTGATCCTTTGCACTTATTTATTTATAAATTATTAATATTTATAGTAGCTAATAGTTGGAAATAACCTAGATGTTCAACAATAGGAGGTTGGATAAATAAATTTCACTATATTCAAATGATGGAATGGTAATAGTTATCATTTATTGTACTTTATATCATTATATCATTTGATCTCTATAACAGTCCTGTAAGGTCATTATTATAACTTTTATTTGATTTGAAGATTAACAGATTTTCATATATCAGGATACCTAAAATTGATTGCTAGTGTGCCTAGTTTAATTAGCTGTGATTTTTTCTCTTGATGGTAACAAAAGGTAATTCTTACAATTGATTGCATATTAGATTCAACAAAATGTGGTATTTCCCATTTCATAAATAATGATACCGAATCTCCTAGAAGCATATAGATTAAACTGTTAAAATGATTCCCTCTGTGTGGGAAGATTATAACAAAATTTTATTTTGTTTCCTTTTGCTCGTCTATATTGTATGCTTTCTTCAATATATACATGCAAGTTTCATAATAAGAAAAAGTAGAATTGCTTTTAAAAATGAAGAAATAAAATTAGATTTCCAGTCCACATTATTCATCAAAATTAATTCCACATAGTTTACAAAATTAAATATAGCAAGTGAAGGAATTCTAGTCATACTGAGATTGTGGCAGCAGTATAGTTTTTAATTATGCCAAAACTTTTCCTGAAAATCAACAGAACAGCAAAAGGAAAAAAAAGTCCACAGGCAATCTCTTTAATAAAACTAGATAATGATTCTCTGTAAACCCCAGTGTTAGGGGCAGATATGGCCAAACTCCTGGGAGTACCAGGAAGTACTGGACAGGGTAGCAGCTGTGAAACAGAGCACCAGAAGTGAAGCTAGACTGTTGAAGTGAAGATAGACTGTTGAGGGGCACTCTGAACCACAGAACCCCCAAAATCCCTAAAAAATTTACATACTCCATCCAGAGCAGGCTCTGGGCAAAGCAGATCTGAGAATCACTGTCAACACTGGGATGTGGTTCCCTAAAATGCCAGTTAGGGGTAAGTTCAAAAAAGGTGATGCTGAAGGATGAATTCTACAGGGGGTCTAAGTCCTGAAGGATTTAATCCTTATCCACAAGACTCATTCCAGAAGTTTAATATTGAAAGAAAATGCCTATAAAACAAATCCAACAGGGAAGGAAGCCTAGGGGTAAGTGAGAGAAAAGGTTCAGGTAGTAGGAAGGAAGTCGCTGAGAGCAGATTTTGTCGTATCATAATAGCAAAGTTAAAAATATAAAGTCTAAAGCAGTGCTGTCCAAAAGAAATATGATGTGAGCTGCACATGCAAGCCATAATTTTATATTTTCTAGTAGTCACATTAAAAAGTAAGAGCAAACATAAAAAATTAATTTAAATAATATGTTTTATTTGATCTAGTATGCTCAACATGGTATCATTTCAACATGTAATGTATTAGTCTGTTTTCATGCTGCTGATAAAGACATACTTGAGACTGGGAAGAAAAAGAGGTTTAATGGACTCACAGTTCCATGTGGCTGGGGAGGCCTCACAATCATGGCAGAAGGCAAGGAGGAGCAAGTCACATCTTACATGGATGGCAGCTGGCAAAAAGAGAGCTTGTGCAGGGGAACTCCCCCTCATAAAACCATCAGATCTCATGAGACTTATTCACTATCATGAGAACAGCATGGGAAAGTGAACTTATTCACTATCATGAGAACAGCATGGGAAAGACCTGCCCCCATGGTTCAATTATCTCCTACTGGGTCCCTCCCAAAACATGTGGCAATTCAAGATGAGATTTGGGTGGGGACCCAGCCAAACCGTATCAAGTAATCAACAAAAGAAGCATTAATGAGCTATTTTACTTTTTTCCATACTGTGTTTGAAATATGGTATTTTATATATCTCAATTCGGATTTGACACATATTAAGTGCTACATGTGGCTAGTGGTTACCATATTGGACAATGAAAATTTAAAGCTTAGAGCATTATCTTGAAGAGTAAGTCCCATAGCACTCTGGGAAACCCAGGGCTAGAGGCAGTATGCCTTTTTGACCCAGGCTTAATTCTGAGAAGCTAAAAAGCAGTTACATGGAGAGACCACCATTTGAGTGTTTCATAATAATAAAAGAAAAGGTAAAGAAAGCCATCTGGCCCATCTCTGCCCCTTCTATAGAAGCTTTCTTCTAAGAATCCAGGAAAAACAACTTTTTAAATTCAAGAAACAACAACAAAATACAATCTAACTCCAAGCAATAGTTTTTACAAGAAAGAAAAGGAAATCAAAATAAACCAAATACTATTGTGATAGACAACAAGAACATATGTGGACACAAAGCTAAATGAGCTGAAAGCAAGTATGAAAATAAAAGAAGCTTTGAAAGAACAGTACACACCAGAAAGAGTAGAGCACAGAAATGAGATGGCCCTACAACAGGAGGATTTTTAAAAATCATATAGAATTGGAAAGCAGAGAGAAAACAATATTTTTTCAGAAATGAAGATTAAATTAGATGAAACACAAGGGTGAGTAAACATCTCCAATAGAACAGTAATAAAAATAGAGAATATAGTCCAGGTGTGGTGGTTCATGCCTGTAATCTCAGTACTCTGGGAGGCTGAGGTGGGTGGATTGCTTGAGCTCATGAGTTTGAGACCAGTCTGGGCAACATGGTGAAACATTTTTGTATTCTAATAAAAATACAAGAATTAGCCAAGCATGGTAGCACACGCCTGTATTTCAGCTACTAGGGAGGCTGAGGTGGGGAGGTTGCAGTGAGCCAGGGTGGTGCTACTGCGCTCCAGCCTGGGCAATAGAGCCAGATCTTGTTTCAAAAAGGAAAATAGAGAAAATAAAAAAGTGAGGAAGATCAAACAGAAATAAAAAGATAACAAGGATTTGAGAGAAAGTGATAGATACAGAAGTTAGGCAAAGGAGATCCAACATACATATAATTCAAGGCTCTAGAGAATAAAGCCTAAACAACAGAACAGAATACATATTTTAAAACTGAATTTTAAAAAGTATTTCCTGAAATATAAGAGGTTTTAATCTCAACAGTGAAAGGGCACATTCTGTCCTAAGAAAATTAGCCTAGACTGGTCAACACAGAGAATTTGCTTGGTGATATTATTGTTCTTTAAAGACAAAATGAAAATCCTTTAGGCATGCAGGTAAAAAACTACAAGTTATTTCTAAGGAAAAGAAAATCAGAATGGAATCAAGATTCTAGACAGTAACATTTTATGTTTTAATAATAGAGCAACATTTCAAAGATATTTAAGGAAAGAAAATGGGCCACAGATTTTGTATCTGGTCAAACTATCCTGCAAATATGAAGGCTACCAACCAAAGAGTTATGAACATGCAAGAACCCAGAGAATATTATTTTCATAAGACTCTCCTAAGGAGAATAGTAGAGAAAGATATTTAGACAATTAACAAATCACTGGATTTATAAGTTTCATGGTCAACATTGAATATGTTTAACTGAAAACCTAAAGTGAAATGATAAGAATAAAGGTGATTGATATGGTTTGGCTGTGTTCCCACTCAAATCTTATCTTGAATTGTAGCTACCACAATTCCCCCGTGTTGTGGGAAAGGGAGGTAATTGAATCATAGGGTGGGTCTTTCCTGTGCTGTTCTCATGATAGTGAATAAGTCTCATGAGATCTGATGGTTTTATAAGGGGGGGTTTCCCTGCATACACACTGTCTTTGCCTTCTGCCATCCATGTAAGATGTGACTTGCTCCTCCTTGGCTTCTGCTATGATTGTGAGGCCTCCCCAGCCATGTGGAACTGTGAGTCCATTAAACCTCTTTTTCTTCCCAGTCTGGAGTATGTCTTTAGCAGCAGCATGAAAACAGACTAATACATTACGTGTTGAAATGATACCATGTTGAGCATACTAGATTAAATAAAATATATTATTAAAATTAATTTTGCATGTTTGCTTTTACTTTTTAATGTGACTACTAGAAAATATTAAATATAAACTGTGAGTCCATTAAACTTCTTTCCTGTATAAATTACCCAGTCTCAGGTATGTCTTTTTTAGCAGCATGAAAACAGACTAATACAGTGATAAAACTATATGTATCTAATTCTGGGACCCAGTAGGAAGCAGAAGGCACATTGGCAAAAAGAAGGTCTGTTTACAAAGGGATGACTGACAAAGATAGGATACAGGGACTATAAGGAATGGTGCACTAACCCCGGGCCTACCACTAGGTCCCAAGGGATGAGAGAAGTGGTTTTTGGATCTAAAGTCCACTGGGCTGGGTGCAGTGGCTCATGCCTGAAATCTCAGCACTTTAGGAAGCAGAGGCAAGAAGATCACTTGCATACAGGAATTTGAGACCTGCCTGGGCAACATGGCAAAACCCCATCTTTACAAAAAAATATAAGAATTAGCTGAGCATGATGGCATGCACCTGTTGGTCCCAGCTACTTGGGAGGCTGAGACAGGAGGATCGTTTGAGCCTGGGAAGTTGAGGCTGCAGTGAGTGGTGATCATGCCACTGCACCCAGCCTGGGCAAGAGAGTGAGACCCTGTTTCAAAAAATAATAATAAATATTATAAATAAATAATAAAAATAAAAATAATAAAAATTAGGTGGAGAAACACTGCCAACCTAAGAGGATTAGACAGGAAGCCTGGGAATCACTAACCTGAATTCACTGAATTCACTCTTCTCCTTTCCTTCAATGTCCTTTGGGCTCCTCCTTGGCTGAGGTGGAGGTGGAGGACACGGGAGGTGGCGGACACAGGAACTTGTTCATTAAATCCACACAGGTCAGAACAGAGAAAGGTAGGGAGTGCGGATCCGGAGGGCAAATGTAAGGGCCCAGAGACAGTGTGTGAATGCCGTGTGTGCTGGCAGTGTAGAAATAGCACAGCCAACACACATGGGGCACAGGAGGACCAAAGTGTTGCGACTAATTGTCTCAGAGGCACTAGCTGGAAGTAAAAGGATGTCACTTGAAGCCTCCAAATCAAGAAGGAAACTTAACTGTACTCAAGGATATAGAGAGTAGCTCTAACCTAAGAGTGGTGACTAAAACTGGGTAGGGAGGGAAGGAGAGATGGGGGAAGAGTTCGCAAGCTGATGTCAGTATTGCTCATAGCAGGGAACCAATATAACCTCCAGAAAGAGAGAACCAAGAGCATTGCATAAGCCACATTCCTATGCATAAAAGGAATACAAAGAGCAAGCAGACCATATAGTGAAAGATTGTGTGCGTGCATGTGTAGGCACATAGACATCGGAAGCCAAATGACAGGACGAAACTTAACAAACATGTCAAATCAAATTTAAAAAAATTTTAAATTTACAAAAGAATGTGATATCGATAATGTAAAAAGGGCTTTAGCTTGCCTTTTAATGGTAGGAAATCATAAGAATATTAGATAATATATTTATTTTCTTAGGGGTAGAGCCGGGGGCTTTGTGGAGGTAGGGCTTTTTGAGCATATATGAGAAGGTATTAAGTATCTCCAGAGAAAAAGATGGAGAAACTTGACTTCTTAAAAATAAAATCCTAGGCCAGGCACAGTGGCTCATGCCTATAATCCCAGCACTTTGGGAAGCTGAGGCGGGTGAATTACCTGAGGTCAGGAGCTTGAGACCAATCTGGCCAACATGGTGAAACCCCTTCTCTACTAAAAGTACAAAAATTAGTCAGGCGTGGTGGCCCATGCCTGTAATCCCAGCTACTCAGGAGGCTGGGGCAGGAGAATCACTTGAACCCGGGATGGGGAGGTTGTAGTGAGCTGAGATCGCACCACTGCACTCCAGCTGGGTGACAGAGTGAGACTCTGTCTCAAAAAACAAAATAAAATAAAATAAAATAAAATCCTTAAAGAGCATTAATAGAACAAATGAAACTATAAAACAAGTCACAAAGTAAGAAAACCTATTGTCAATGTATGTGACATATAGAATTGGTATCAACATATAAAGAACTCTTACTGATCAGTAAGGAAAAGACAAATACTCAATATCAAATAGGCAAACAATACCTTAATAATTCACAGAGGTCAAAATACAAATGGCCAGCAAAGTTCAGACTCTCTAGAAATCAAAGAAATGATCATTAAACTAATAATAGGAAATTCTGCCCGTTAAATTAGAAGAGATTATTTTGTAAAGAATTTGGTAAAAATTCACAACAGTGAGATCCGTTGTTGACTGCTGATTCAAACTAGTACTACATTTTGGGAGAATATTAAAATTGTTCAAATTACATACTTTTTGACCCTGACAGTATACCTGTAAGAATTTAAGAAAATTATTGTGAATTTATGATTTCATTTATCCAACCAATATTTGTTGATTTGTAAAAAGGAACGTTTTTGTTGCTGTGTGCTGAGTATTCATGAACATTTATTAGCGCATCGCTAATAACTTTGAAAAGCTGAAAACAGGGGGTCACTGAATTGTGGTCTAATGTTAGAATGTTAGAATAATACATAGCTATTAAAATGTGTTTAAGAATGGTTATTAAGGGGGATGTGTTCATAATACACCATTTGAAAACATCAAGCTACAAAGTGAGCATGATTCGTACGTTACACACACATCCACTCAATACGAGGACCTTGTCTTCTCAGTGAGGAATGATGTCTGCGGGAATGGCAGGAAGAAGACAGCACCCTGTAACTTAAGTCTGGCCTGTGAATAAACAGTAGAGACTGAGAAGGCTAGAGATGATACTAGATCTGGCTAGTAATTTGCAGGGCCTAGTGGGAAACAAAAAATGCAGGGCCCCTTGTTCATAAAACGGGAAATGTTGGAAAAAAGGTATAAAATGTACTGAAATACAAACCCTTTTCCTTTCTTCCATGGTCTCTCTCTCTCTGGGCTTGTCATGATATTTTTTTTTTTTTTTTTTTTTTTTTTTTTTGAGATGGAGTTTCACTCTTGTTGCCCAGGCTGGAGTACAGTGGTGTGATCCCGGCCCACCGCAACCTCTGCCTCCTGGGTTCAAGCGATTCTCCTGCCTCAGCCTCCCGAGTAGCTGGGATTACAGGCATGTGCCACTACACCTGGCTAATTTTTGTATTTTTAGTAGAGACGGGGTTTCTCCATGTTGGTCAGTCTGGTCTCAAACTTCTGACCTCAGGTGATCTGCCCTCCTTGGCCTCCCAAAGTGCTGGGATTACAAGCGTGAGCCACCGCGACTGGTGATATTTTTTAATAAACAATTTAATGTCATTCTAAGTAAAAACAAGTTTTAAAATGTAAGTTATTTGCATCCATTTTTCTATTCATCTTTATACTGTGCAATGAGAGTTTTAAATGCAAATATAAGAACATTTAACTAGTATGCAAAACATCAAAATTATACAATTTGTCATTTGTGGCTCAGACTTACATATAGATTTCTCTCTTTTTTTGAGACAAGGTCTCACTCTGTTGCCCAGGCTGGAGTGCAATGGCATAATCATGGCTCACTGCAACCTCTGCCTACTGGATTCAAGCGATTCTCCTGCCTCAGCCTCCCAAGTAGCTGGGACTACAGGTGCACGCCACCACGCCTGGCTAATTTTTGTATTTTCAGTAGAAACAGGGTTTCACCATGTTGGCCAGGCTGGTCTCGAACTCCTGAGCTCAGGTAATCCACCTGCCCCAGTCTCCCAAAGTGCTAGGATTACAGGTGCCCGCCACCATGCCTGGCTAATTTTTGTATTTTCAGTAGAAACAGGGTTTCACCATGTTGGCCAGGCTGGTCTCGAACTCCTGAGCTCAGGTAATCCACCTGCCCCAGCCTCCCAAAGTGCTGGGATTACAGGTGCCCGCCATCATGCCTGGCTAATTTAGACGGGGTTTCATCATGTTGGCCAGGTTGGTCTTGAACCCCTGAGCTCAGGTGATCCACCCACCTTGGCCTCCCAAATCACTGGGATTACACACGTGAGCCACTGTGCTCATATATACAAATTTCATTCTTACCAGAACAGCAGTAATGATCCACAAAAGTAACTTAATTTTTTTTTTCACTTCTTGATATGCACACATTCTACCAACATTGTCTACCTTCAGCTTACTGCTGGGTAAGAGAGTACTGAAAAGAAAAAGAACAATATAGGCTGTCCTATCCTTCCCTTACCTTCTGTCATCATTTCAGCCTAAGTGGTTGGCTACAGGGAGGTCACATGCATATGAAAGCCTATGATACATTTCCTTGCTTGTTCACGTTTCCGAGAACACTATTGCCCTCTTTCTGCATTCAAAACAGCTTTTGGTTGGGACAGAGAGCATAACCTGGGTCATTGATGTAACATATCTGCCTTGTTCTGGCTTTGATTTTCACTGGACTCCCACACATTGTGGGCCTACCATCATTCTGTGCTCATGGGGCAGCACACACACTGTATGCCACTGGGCAGCAAGGAACTGTGGCAGGCACACAGACTGGGCACACCTCCCCTGCATGTGCTCATGTTTCTTGGTCCCGTTGGTCTTGACTTACAAAACACAAGTGCAAAGAAAAAATTATTAAGGATTTCAAGATAACAAATGCAGAGTGTTCAACCAAGCAAAGGTTTCTTTGGAGCGTGGGCCTCTGTGTGACTGCACAAGTTTCATGCCCATGAAGCCAGCCCTGGGGAACACCAAGCGTCTGGTGGGGCCAGATCCCTACCAACTTGTGTCTTTCCTCTCCTCTCTCTTCCTACAACCCATTCTCCATGCTGGAGTCAGTGGTATTTCCAAAACATAGAATCAGCCATGCCCAACTCCCAGTGCTCATTTTGCACTCAGTAACATTCAAACTCTCCAAAATGACTTACCTTGACCTGCCTGCCTTTTTTTCTCTCTCATCCCTTCCTCTCCTGCCCTGCTGCCATGCTCCAGGGCCTGGCCACACTGATCCCAAGTATCACATGTCCAAAATTGAATCCCAGTTCTGCTCTCCCTCTCCCAGATTGTCCCTTCTCGGGTTTCCCCATCTCAGGAACCAGCACTTCGGTCCACCTGGTTGTAGACACCCTGGGGTTCTCCCCGATTCTGCTTCTTCCTTAGTTCCCACATTTAATCTGCCCTGACTTTCATGAACCATCCCTTGAGCCTCTTCTTGTCAGAGTCCTTGACCTTGACATTCTTGCCTTTTTGTCCTTCCTTTTCATTCAACTTGCAGTCTTCCCCCCTGAAAGCAGCCTGGCTTCTCCACACTCACACCTTGCAGTAAAGCCTTCAGGGGAGCACACCACGGTGCTAAAGATTGGTGCCTCTTATAAATCAAGTTCTCCAACCTCACATGTTCCCTCAGTTTCTCCCCTCACTGTCTCAGAAGAAGCCGGGAAGCTTCCTCCGTCTAAGAGTAATATCTCACTAGAAATTAACAATCAAAGGAGAGCTAAAATGTTTCATATGTTTGGAAACTTTAATAGCTAACAATTATATAGCACTTGCTCTATGCAGGTATGCTCTGTATTGGTCATTACATGAGCTAATACTCATTTAAATTGACTGTTTTTAAATGAAAAAAGTAAGGCACAGAGAGGTTAGTAACGTGTCCAAGGTTAAACAGCTAGTGAATGATACAGCAGGGATTCAAACCCAGGCAGACAAGCTACAAAGCCTCTGAATTTACCACTTATAATATAGTGCTAAATGTACTGAAGAAGTATTTTAGAAGTAAATGAGAATGGAAACAGTACTTGTCAAAACTATGGGCATAGCCAAGAACAACAGTTAGTGAGAAATTTATGGCATCAAATAAACAGATTTATTTATCAAGAAATTAAAAAATAAAAAGAATAAAACAGCACAAATCCCCCCAAATAAGGAAAGAAACAATAAACCCACTAATCAATGACATAATGAAGAAAAAAAGTGAAGAAAATGAACAAAACCAAAAGTTTGCTCTTGGAAAAAAACTAATTAAAAGAGACAGAAATTAATAATAATAAAAGACTGTTAGGAAGAGCTAGATGCTAACAAGTTTAAGTATCTATATAAAAACTGTATAGGATAAAAAAATAAAAAATAAATTAAAAATGTGTAGGAAAATATAAAATGCCAAAATTTGTGCAAGGAGAATTGGACTTGAACAGACATATGAATCAACTTGAACCAACAAATAAATATTAAAACTATTGAAATGGTAGTCAAATATCTCCCGTTTCTACCAACATCTCTTCTCTGCCAAAACTTAGACCCAGATGGTTCTACATACAAATTCTACTAAACTTCGAAGGAATATTTATTTTCTATTTTATTCCAGTTTTTTTTCAGAAAATAGAAAAATAGAGAAGTTTGCCAGCTAATTTTGTGGAGCTAATACAATCCTGATTCCACAGCCAGATGGTGACGACGCAAATAAACAAAACTGTAGCCCTATTATAAACATGGGTGCAAAAATTCTAAACGAAATGTTTGCTAATAGAATCCAGCAGTGTATTAAAAATAATACATCATATTCAAGGAATGCAAGGATAGTTCAACATCAGAAAATGTTTTCATTTAATTCAATATATTAATAGGAGAAAAATAATATATGATAATGTCAATGCAGAAAAAGCATTTGATAAAGTTGAATACCTTTTATGATTACAAAAACTTATAAAACTTGGAGTAGAAAGAAATTAATTTAATAAAGTTTATACATCCCCAAGTAAATAATACACATAACAGAGAAACTTCAGACATATAGCTTTAAGACCTCAGTATCTCATAACTGAAGTGGTTTAATGTAGTATTACAGATTCCAATAAATACTATAAGGAAAGAAGAAAGGAAGATTGTGGAGTCTGGAGGAAAAGACATAAAACTGTCATTATTTGTAGATACGTAACCCATCTAGATGGGTACCAAAAGAACTTACAGACCAATTATTAGAATGAATATGAGATTCCAGCTAAGGTTGCCCAGGTACAAGATTAACCTACAGAAATCAGTAGGATTTCTACATCAGCAATAACCAACTAGAAAATGTAATTTAAAAATTCAGTAGAAAAAAGATGACAAATATAATATGGAATTGTAAGAAATCATAATAAAAGAAATTTTAAATGTAAGTAAATGTAATAAAAATAAAATATCATCATAAGAGCAATGGAAATTACCAAGTATTTGAGAATTAAACCAAGATCATATTAGATCTCCATGAGTTGAGCTTTAAGTCTTGTGTAATTGACATCTCTTGGATAGGATGACTTAATATCATAATTAAGTCAACTCTAATCAGATTAATTCATAAATTCACTGCCATCCCAATAATAATTACAGTTGTGTGTATGTATTTAAGAAAATTGGTAAATCTACTCTAAAAATTATGTGGCATAATGGAAGTTCCATGAAGAACTAAGTCAACTTAAAAAAAGAAGAATGAAGGGGCGATGACTTTCCCCACCAAATATTGAGAACGACTATAAAGCCATAGTAATTAAAAACTTTGGTGTTTTTAATTACACCGCAATTTTTAATTACTATGAATAGACAAATTGTATCATTGAAACAAAAATGGAGAACCCAAAGACCTACCTATAGAAACTTAACAGGGATAAAGGAGGTGTTGCAGCAAATCGATGGGTAAAGGATGGATTGTTTTGCACATAAAGTAGGAAAAACTGGCTCAGTTTACCAAGAAAACTATAACTGGACCCCTGCTTTGCCTCATGGGTGGCGGGGGGTTGCTCTAGGTACACTAAAGATTTAAATGTGAAAGTTAAAAAGCATAGAGTTAATAGACACAAATGTGGAAGGATATCTTTGGGCTTAGGAATGGGAAGGAGGCTTGTTTAACAAAACTTCAAAAGCACAAGCCACAATGCACAAATTTGCTGAATTTCATTACATCAAAATTAAGAAACTGTGTTTAACAAAAAAAGAATGTAAACCAATTAAGCATCAGATGATAGGATTAAGATTTTTTTAAGTCTAAAATTGACAAGGGATTAACACCTAGAGTATGCAAGGAGCTCTGCAAAGCAACAAGAACAGAACATCAACTCCAATAGAATAACAGGCAAATGATATGACAGGCAATTTACAGAAAAGGAAACCCCCAAAGCTAATAAGCACATGAAGTGATGCTCAAACTCATTAGTAGTCAGAGAAATGCAAATTAAAACGAGGTATCACTTTACACCTTAGACTGGCAAAAACTAGAAAGCTGGGTAATACCAATTAATGGTAGAAATGAGGAAGATAGGATTCCTCACACATGGCTGATGAGACTGTAAATTGGTAAGGCCTTTTTGAAGATTGATTCCACACTACTTATGCAAATTAAGCACACAGGTACCCTAGGACTCAAAGAAATTCTAACACAGCTGTACACTGGGAAATCTACAAGGATTTCTGTTGCAGATTTGTGGGAGGAGGACAGACAGTAGCCATCTGGTTTGGCCCCTACTATTATGAAGCAAAGGATCATATATGTACATATAGCAACATGAATAGGTCTTAAAAACATAGTGCCAATTGAAAAACAATTAGTAAGAGAATGGCAAAGTTATACAATACCATTTACACTAATTATAAATACATGCACACCTTCTGGTGTGCCTGTGTCTTCCCAAGACCTCCAAAAAGCTAGCACTTTTTCTTATCTGTATCAGCATGATATCGTTGATGTAATAGATCAACGTGATGTTCTTTGCAATCCGGAGGCAGTCTGTATCTCCTTGGACAATTTTATGACAGGGGATGGAAGAGTTAATATAGCCCCTGGGTAAAACTACAAAACTACAAATAACTATTGCAGTCTGTTTCAGATCCTCTTTTTGATTGGAATAAAAGAGAATGCATTCATGAGGTGAATGGCCACATACCATGTACCTGAGGCTTTATTAATCTACTCTAGCAATGATACCATGCCCAACCTGGCAGCTGCAGTGAGGGCTACAGTGATTGATAGGTGGAATGAGTTTCCATTGGGAGACAGGGGGTACCTCAGAGATGGGTAGGGGAAGCTCCTCCGTTCAGCCTGGTGGGAATCCAAGAGTGTAGTATGGGCACAGATCCTATAGCCAAGATGTTTGGCAGCTATGAGTTGAGGGAGTATTCATTAGATGGCTTCTCTGTGTGAAGAACTTCATTAGCTCTTATCAAAGTTTACTATTCTTTTGGGACATTTTTTTCCCAAATAATCAATTTTTCCTTCCTTCCTTCCTTCCTTCCTTCCTTCCTTCCTTCCTTCCTTCCTCTCTCTCTCTCTCCCTTTCTCTCTCTCTCTCTCCCTTTCTTTCTTTCTTTCTTTCTTTCTTTCTTTCTTTCTTTCTTTCTTTCTTTCTTTCTTCCTTCTTTCCTTTCTTTCCTTTCTTTCTTTCTTTCTTTCTTTCTTTCTTTCTTTCTTTCTTTCTTTCTTTCTTTCTTTCTTTCTTTCTTTCTTTCTCTTTCTTTCTTTCTTTCGACAGGCTCTTGCTCTGTCACCCAGGCTGGAGTGCAGTGGTGTGATCATGGTTCACTGCAGCCTCAAACTCCTGAGCTCTACAGATCTTTCTGCCTCAGCCTCCCGGATAGCTAGGACTGCAGGTATGTGCCACCATGCCTAGCTAATTTTCTTTCTTTCTATTTTTTTTTTTTTCTAGTGATGGGGGTCTCACAATATTGCCCAGGCTCTTCTCAAATTCCTGGCCTCAAGTGATTCTCCTGCCTTGATCTCCCAAAGCACTGGGATTACAGGCATGAGTCACCACACCCAGTCAATTATTTCTTAAAGATGGCATTTTCTGAAGGCAAACCTACATTCCACCCTTGGAGATGCCCAACCCACTTGACCAGTTCCCCCCCTTGTTGGCATGTAGGTACCACCTGGTGCGGCTGGAGCTCTGTGCCCATCCATGGGAGGCCTACCTCTTTCAGCACCGCCTTCTCAATGAGAACCTTGGATGAACAGACTCTCCCTGCCCGCAAAGAGGTTTTTGAGTGCAGCCCTGCCTATGGAAACCCCAACTCCATCCTGTCCACCCAAGACAAGTCCATTGAAAGGAGACTGGCCTCCCTGCACTGTCCCTCTGGAGCACTTCACACACACACGCACACACACACATGCACGCACACACACACCCCTCCACGGATATACACATACACTCCTCAGGCACACGCATTACAAAAAGTTACATAAATGCACACACATATGCAAACACATTGCAGATATTCATTTAGATTCTCCTTTTTTTTTTTTTTTTGAGAAGGGGTCTTGCTTTGTAGCCCAGGCTGGAGTGCAGTGGCTCAATCTTGGCTCACTGCAAACTCCACCTCCCAAGTTCAAGTATTGTCCTGCCTCAGCATCCTGAGTAGCTGGGATTACAGGTGCCCGCCACCATGCCTGGCTAATTTTTGTATTTTTAATAGGGATGGGTTTCACTATGTTGGCCAGGCTGGTCTCAAACTCCTGACCTCAAGTCATCCGCCCTCCTCAGCCTCCCAAAGTGCTGAGATTACAGGCGTGAGCCACCGTGCCTGGCCTAAATTCTTCTTAAAGACAAAAATGTCTATCAGTAAACACATACAAAAGCACCCAGACCTATCTGAGTGCATAGTGCATCCAAAGATACATGCAGACACACACATACACACTTATGCACTCTCACATACACATAAATGCATATAATGATATATATACTCACATTTCCTGGTCTATCCCAATCCCAAACCTGCTCCTTCCATAGCTTTCTCTATTTTGGCTGATCACGACTCTCTCCTTCCCGTTTGTCAAGCCAGGGATCTTGGAGTCCTCCTTGATTTCTCTGTCACACCCCACATTCCAATGCATCTGGGAGTGCTGTTGCCTGGACCCCTAAAATATATCCATAATAAACACCTCTCATCACCTCTACCACCACCACCTGGTCCAATCCACCACATGGATCATTGGATTATTGCACCAGGTTCCTAATTGTTCTCCCTAATCTGCCCTCAACCCCAGAGTCTATTCTCAAAGCACCGAGAGAGCCTTTTCAATCCTGGTTAGAAATTATGATGCTCAGAACCTTGCAAAGCTCTGTTTCACCCACAGTGCAAGCCAAGTCCCTACAATGGCTCAAGGCTGTGTGAATCAGCCCCTGTCACCTGGCTCACCCATCTCCTCCTCCTTTCTCCCTGCCAACCCATTTCTTTGTTGATCCTTGAACCTGCTGCTCTGCCCATTGCAGGGCCCTCACACTGGCTGATCCTCCTGCCCAGACTGCTCCTCTCCCAAATCTCCATTTCACTCACTGTATTAGTCTGCTAGGGCTGTGTGACAAAGTACTACAAACTGGATGGCTTAAAACAACAGGAATTTACTGTCTCACAGCTCTGGATGCTAGAAGTCCAAGATCAAGGAGTCTGCCAGGCCATCTTTCCTTGGAATATATCTATGGGGATGATCCTCCTTTCCCCCTGCAACTCCTCCTCCTTTGTTTCTTGTTTTGAGACTGGGTCATACTCTGTTGTCCAGGTTGGAGTGCAGTGGTGCAATCTTGGCTCACTGCAGCCTTGATCACCTGGGTTCAAGCGATCCTCCCACCCCAGCCTCCCAAGTAGCTGGGATCACAGGCACATGCCACTGTGCCCAGCTAACTTTTTAATCTTTTGTAGTGACAGGGTCTCACCATGTTGCCCAGGCTGGTGTCTGGTTCCTGAGCTTGAGCGATCCTCCTGCCTCGGCCTCCCAAACTGTTAGGATTACAGGTGTGAGCCACCATGCCTGGCTCCAACTTCTGGTGTTTGCTGGCAGCCCTTGGTGTTCCTTGGCCCGTAGATGCATCACTCCCATCTCTGCCTTTGTCCTCACATAGTCTTTGCCCCATGTGTCTCTGTCTCCATGTCTCTTCTCTTTACAAGGACACCAGTTATATTAGATTAAGCGCCCACCCTATTCCAGTATGGCCTTATCTCAGCTAACTGTATCTGCAACAACCGTATTTCCAAATAATATTTGTCACATTCTGAAGCTCTGAAGTTTAGAAATTCAACATTTTGGGGGAGATTTTCAGGGGCATAATTAAACCTATACACGAACTCTTTCATGCCCTTCGAGGATTTTTCCAATGCCGTCTTTTCAAAGAGGCCCGCCCTTACTACCCTGTAGAAAAATGTGACCCACCCCAAGTCCCCGGCTCTCTTGATCCCCACACCCAGCTCTGGCTTTCCCTTTTTCCATAGTAGTTATCACCTTATAACATGCCATCTAATTTAACTTTTTTCTTTAGTTTATTATTTATTGTCTATCTCCATCTGTTAGAAGTCAAGTTCCGTGAGGACATGGCCCTTGCTTTGGTCACTGATGTATCCCACACGCCTAGAAAAAGACTGGCCCAGCAGGTATCCAGTAAGGTGCCAAGTGAAGACTTGGATGCACTGTGCACATATATGTACTGCTCACATACATCACTTGCTCATGTACACATCCCCAAATGCATGCACATGCACACATTGCATAGATTTTCAGCCCTATTATCTATTGCCACATAGCAAGCCACCCCAGTCTTGGTGCCACGAAGCAACACCCTCCTACTATGCTCATGGATTCTGTGAGGTGAGAATTCAGGCAAGATGCAGTGGGAATGGCCTGTCCCTGATGCAACACGTCTGGATCCTCCACGGGGAAGAATGGAATGGCTGGAGGTGTCTTCACTCACATGTCTGGTGCTTGGGCTGGGATGTCTTGAATGGCTGGGTGCTCATCCGGCATCTCTTTCTCTCTCTGTCTCTCTCCTTGAGATCTCAGGGCCTCTCCATGTGGCCTCTTTTGCATGGTAGCCTCGGAGTAGCTGGGCTTCTTAAATGGCAACTCAGGACTCCAAGAGTAAGCGTTCCCATGAACAAGGCAAAGGCTGCGTGGCCCTTTTTTGACCTCAGTGAGATTTGGTCAAAGCAGTCACAAGTCCACCCCGATTCAAGGAGGGGAGGACATAGATCCCACCTCTTGATGGGAAGGATGTGAAATAATTTGCAGCCGTATTTTAAAATGGCCACACATGTGAAAACAAGAACGCTTATAAGTACACACACACACACACTTAGACTTTTTCCTCAGAACCTCTATTCTGAGACCAGACATATATAAACACATATATACACAGGAACGCATGTGCAATACAGACACGTTCACACAAGTATGTGCATAGTGACAGCTGTGCATACACACACAAATGTGCACACATGCGTACACACACGTATACACAGACTCAGGTCCTGCCAGGATGCCCACTCCAGGGCCTGCAGCCACACCTGCTCGCTCCTAACACCAGGCCCCAGGCCTGGCTGAGCTGGGGGCTGGGCTGGGCTGGTGTGGTTGCCCGGTGTGGTTGCCCAGTATGGAGCGGGCTTTCTCTCCCCACTACCTCTTCTTCATGGCAGGGGCCTGGCAAGAAGGAAAACAAATAACCTTGCGGTGTTTAAATAAGCAAAGTTTTGTGCAAAGCAGAGGTTAATGTACTTTATTGTTCAATGTCATGTTTATAGTGGATTGGTGGAGGGAAAAATGTGATTAATTGCCCCGAAGCCCACGGATCTACAATTATTTGGTTGTTGTGAACAAATAAAGGACTACAGTATTCATCATATTCAAATGAGGCAGCAGAATAAATGATGGCGGGCCGGGTAGGAACAAAACCGAGGCGTGTTCCCGCACAATCAGAAGGCGACTGGCGCCTTGTCAACCAGACGCAGGGTGGTGGCGGGAGCCGAACCCGTTTGTCTCTGTACCGCCAGCGAGGGCTGGGCTGACCCTGCAGGTGCCGGCGTTAATTCATGTCACACCTCGCGCCTCCATCCTGCGTGGTATGAAAACTAGGCACCAATTTCGTAATAAAGACTTGTTTTCGACGAGGCCCGGTTTGGGGCGGGGGCACAGATCTTCATTAGGGCCCCTTTCCCGGGCCACGCTCGTTACAGAGCACAGGTACTGGCTAAATGTGTCCGATCATTCATCATGATTTCGCCCTCCACTTTGTCACAGCGTGGGGATTTAAGGAAGATAGATGGTACAAGATGTTGTCTCCTCCGCAGACGCTTTCTGCTCTGGTAAGTGTGTCCGATGCAGAATTATTTTGCCACTTTATTATTTCCTAGTGAGTGTTTGTCAGAGCTTCGCCTCTTGGAAAGAGCGAGTTGTTTCCTGTCACTCAGGGATGTCGCGGGAGCGGTGATGCTTGGCTGGGCTCGCCAGCCAGCTGGAACCCGGGCTGGGTCCCCAGGCAGGGCTGTGGGGGGTCCTGGGCGTCTGGGCCACAGGGCAAATGTCAAATCCAACAGAAATCAGGGGAGGCAGGCTTTGGGGGAAGGCGGGGCACGGGGGCTCTGAACATGCTGGTTTGCGGGGGTTGGAGGGGGGAACGTTGCAGGACCTGGCCTGGCTGTAGGCCAAGCTGCAGGACGGGGAGCTATTTGAATCAGTGTCCAAAGGGCTGTGAGAGCTTGGCCTTGAGCTGAGCCAGCTGGAGAGGGCACGGGCAAGGCTGGGGTCCTGCGGGGCTGCTGATGGCATTAGGGCAGTGTGGCCAATTCTGGTGCCTATTGCTGGCACCAGATGAGCTTCCTGCCCTGACCAGGGCAGGCAAGGGGCTGAGTGGTGACCAGCAGGGATCCTAGTTGGGTGAAGATGACATGAGGCAGAAGACAGGGGATGAGTTCAGCTTGAGCCCAGAGCCCAGCCCATAGCCCCAGGTTTAGATCCGGGAACCCTTGGGACTATTTGGAATTCCTTCCAGGTCATGCTGGGACACAGGGGTGTGGGCCCTGGAATCTGAAGGTGAATCTGGCCCTGAGAGAAGGCAGGAACGTGCGAGCCACCAGCCTGTCCTGTGATCTTGTCTCACTAGTGTTCACTCGCAAGGATCTCTGAACTGGCCCCATCCTCCAGGATACCAGTGACCCCCACTGTCTCTGCCCCTCAAGCACAGAAGAGAGAAATCTACTCTTTCTTGGCTTTCTGTCAGCCTAGGTTGATCTGAATGGTGAACCCAGAAGGAATGCCCCTCAGAGGAAACTTACGGGCCCAACCCAGGGGAAGCCCAAGGCGGGGTGCTTGAGGCACAGAACCTGGGGTGCAAGGACCTGGAGACGACAGCTGGCCGTTCTCTGATCCCAAGATGCTGCTGCCGGGGACGGCCCACCCTGCCCCTTATCCACGTCTCCCTCCTTCCCCTCCTCGAAATCTCCGTGGATTAATACAGGACAAAGCTCACAATTTTCCCATCCGTAAAATGGGGTGGAGAACATGACTTCCTACTGGCATGTTGTAGGTGTTCTGTCCACCCAGGTGTCCCCACCTTGCCTCCTCTCTCTCTGGTTCCTGGCCGCTGGAAGTCCCTCATTTGCTTTGACCCGTTTCCCATGGGCCTGGCTGGCTCTGCTGCGGGGTTTCTGTGGCCCCGGGCTTCCCGGCTGGCATCCAGACAGGGTCTGCCGATGGGGCAGGCTCCATGAGATAGTGGAGGCCTGGCTGCCGCTCCATGCTCTGCGTCCCTTTGTGAACAGCCCCCTAGGGAAGTGCACCCGTTCTCGAAGCTAACACCCCAGACCTTTCTGAGTCCTCCTCCTGCCAGCCCCGGGATGAGCCCTGGGACACAGTCTCTGCCCGTCAGGAGCTCCCAGTCCGGTGGCGGGGAAGAAAAGTGAGCGGACCATTACTCCAGCACACGCCACTGTGGGGCCATGGCACTGGCCAGGAGTCCCCAGTAGCCCCTAATTCCAGCCCGACCAAAGCTGGTGCTTTTCACTCAGTGCTTCCCAGGTCCGTATTGCTACCAGGGGAGGGCTATGCCGCTCTCACCTCCACGGTGCAGCTGAGAAAACTGCAGAGAAGGCTCGCGCTCGAGACATGTCTGTGAATGGGTCGCAGAGCAGGGATTCGAACCTGCGCGGAATCTCGCCTTTGCGAATGCAGCGGAAGGAGCTGATTGCCTCATTGGTGGAACATCTGCGATGAACACCCATTATATCCAATCAGGGCTCAGCCCCATCCCGGCTCTGGTCTTTCTCCTGGGACAGCTTCTAGAGGCCTCTCAAACTCCTGCGCCCACCCCCACCCCCCACATTCTGGCCACGCTTCTAGTCACCACCCAGTTAGTCCCCCCAGATCTGTGATTCCGTGAAGTTGCATGGTTAAGGTATATTTGGCTTTTTTTCTCCCTTAGTTTATCAGTTTTCTTCTACGGCCTGTCTCCCACTCATTAATTCATTCACTCACCATTTGCTCATTCGGCAAACACTAAGGACCTCTTATGTCCTGGCTTTGTGCAGTGAGATCAAACCCAGCAGGGCCTTCACCAGACGCCCTGAAGAAGGAGGGCCCACAGGTATCTTATGAGACAGCAGATCTTGGGAAGCCAAGGGAGCGGGGACCTCAGCTGGTCCACAGAGGAGTGGGGTGGGTGCTACTCATCACTCAGAGGCCCTCCTGCCTAAAAGCAGCAGCAGGGCCCTTCCCTCCAGCCCCCAAGCACTGCCCTGGATTGGTCCACATCCCCTCCCTAGCACTGTGGCCCCGGCCTCTTCTTGCCTCCAGATTACCCTTCTTCCTTTTCCTATCCTGCAGCCAGAGTGATTTTCCTTGAACACAGACCTAATGATTTCATTCTCTGCTTCCAAAAGCTCACTGGCTCTCTATTGTCCACCGACTTTAAACCTAAACCTTGGATTTGGCATTCAAGGCCTTTCATGATCCAGCACCAATCCACCCAATGCCACCACTTACAAGCTGCATGATCTTAGCCTGTCCTTTAAATTCTCTCTCCACCTGCATTTCCTCACCTGTAACATGGGGATAATTACAGTACCTACTAGGATGGAGTGCATTTTCCAAAGGTGTCAGCTACAATATATATCCCATCCCACAAGGTCTTCTCACAAGAACAATGACACTCTTCCCAGGCGATAGTGGGGACAGTGGTCCCTTGCCCTGAACTTTGGAGGACTTTTGTCACTGCCTTGATAGATGTAGCACCAGTGACACTACAAGACTCTCAAGGTTCAGTCATAAGAATGCCAAGTACTTCATCGGGTTCTCTTGGGATGCCCACTGTTGGAATCCAGTGACCATGCTGTGAGGAGGCCAAGCAGCCACATGGAGAGGCCACAATAAGCGTCTGGCTCACAGCACCAGCTTGTCATGGAGTCACATGCATGAGCCATCCTGAATGTTGTCTGCCTAGCAATGCCATGCAGAGCGTAGATAAGCTGACCTTGCCAAGCTCCAGAGCAAAGCAAATTATTATTGATATCTTGAGCCACAAAGTGTTGGGGCAGCTTGTTATGCAGCAAGAGATAACTGAAACAACCACCCCCACGGGGTTGTTGTGGGGTAAAGAAGTATATTAGTTTGCTAGGACTGTCATCACAAAGAGCAACAGACTGGGTGTCTTCAACAACACAAATTTATTTCCTCACTATTCTGAAGGCTAGAAGGCTGAGGTCAAGGTGCCAGCAGGGGTTGGTTCCTTCTGAGGTCTCCCTTTCTGGCTTGTGGACGGCCGTCTTCTCCTCTTTGTGCTTTTGCCTGTTCTCTCTGTTGATGTGTGTGTCCTAATCTCCTCTTCTTATAAAGACTCCAGTTATCCTGGATTAGGGTCCCCCCTAGTGATTTCATTTCAACCTTATCACCTCTTTAAAGACCTTATCTCCAGATGCGATCACACTCTAAGGCACTGGGGGTTAGGACATCAACATATGCATCTTGCGGGGATACAAGGCAGTCTGTTACAATAAGGAAATGCATATGAAATGCTTAGAGCAGTACCCAGCACAGGGTAAGCACTCAATAAATGTCCGCTAGGGTTATTATTCTAACTACCACCACTGCCATCTGCCTGGCCTCAGTCACGCCATTTCCCTCCAGACCTGCAGGGAATGCTCTGGATCCCCACGCCTCCTTTTAGACTGTCTCTTTGGCTTGTGGTGTCTAAACCTGTTCCCCATCTACCCAAATCCCTCCTGTGTTAGGAAGCCCAGCTCCTTTACAACCAGGCTGCCAAGTCCCCTTGGTTCCCGTCCCCTGCTTCTGGGGCTCTGTTGAGCGAGTATTCTGGCCTGCTGTGTATGAGAAGCTTGGACTTTTTTTGACCTGAGACTTTGTTTTGTTTTTCAATATGGAAATAGGGGATTTTTTTCTAATTATAAAAATAATTCATGTTCAGTTTATAAAACCCAGACAGTACAGAAGGTTTATGAAGAAAGTGAAAATCACCTAGATTTAATGACTTTTAACATTTTGGTTGCTGTCGTTCTGGAATTTTTCCTATGTGTGTATGTATATATATGTTTTTCTTGATTCTAGGACAACACTGATTGGGGGATGCATCATTGATTTAATTACACGGCTCTTTTGGAGAAAAGAACTACTGCATTAAACATATCTATTAATTGCAATGCACATCCTGATTTTAGAAATGTTCAAATGTTAAAAAATGTGCATCTTAGAATAAAGAAAATATATGCATGTATTATCTATGTTTTTCAAAATGGAAATCTCTATGAATACTGTTATATGACCTATTATTAAAAAAATATGAATAACAAAGTATAGCCATCCTTCCACATCAGTAAAGGAATTCTCTTGCCACCAGTTTTAATAGATGCATAATATTCCATTGGACTGATATATCATAATGCATTTATTCCTCACTGAAGGGCATGAAATCTTTCTTATCAGTCTGATGCAAACACCTTTATAGACCCTCATCCTTGTTTTCCTTGGATAAATTCCTTAAATCAGCACTGCTGGGCAGGAGAGTGGAAGTTCTTTGCCCAGAGTTGACTGTCACCAGCTCACATGCTCCCCAAGGACAAGACCTGTCACTGAACCACCTGTGGATGTGTCCGCGTGGGCCCTGTCACTGAGCTGGGTGCAAAATAAGGCTCCAGGAATGGTTGACACATATCGATTTTTTAGTAATAACAAGTCAGGAGATGGATCCTGCATGAATAGTCTGCCGGGAGCTGAGATGTGTGATTAACTCAAGTTTCTGCACCTAAGATTAAAAAATTAAAAAGCACAGTTTTGGGAGTCAGGGTGGTCTCAAATCCCAGCACTGCTACTCAGTGTGTGATGTAATCTCCCGAGCCTCAGTTTCCCCATCTCTACAAGATCATGACACATCCTTGGCAGGCCTGTGTGGCTGGGGGTCTGCCTCAGCTCCTTGCAGTATCTAGGAGGAGAGAAAACCTTGGCAAGGTCCTCCCAGGCACCACTCCCCTAAGAGTGCTCATCCCTGGGGAGACCTCGAGTCTAAATTGAGGAGCGTGGGGGCACCTGAGTGCTCCAGGGCCTCTGAGAACAAAAGCGAGAACATCTATGCCTCCACGGGCTCTGGGCGCCATCCGTGAGCTTGGCCCCGAGTGGCACAGACCACTGGAAGCCCACAGCGAGGGCAGGGGACAGGCCCTCTGTGCTTTCTAATAATAAGAAGATAAGATGAGGAATCACAGCTGCCATTTGCTGAGTACTCCTTATGTGCCAGGCACCTGCCGAGTGCTTTATATTCATTTTCTTATTTCATCCTCCTTGCAAGGTAGAAATTACAGCCCACTTTACAGAGGACAAAACCTGGACGCAGAGAGCAGCTGGACCAAGATCTCGGCTCTGCGCACTTCTCCCCACCGCCGTCTCTCACCTGGATGCAGGTAACAGCTTGTGCTCCCCACCCCATCACTCAGCCTTCTCCACTCTGCAGCCAGAGTGGGCTTTTGAAATCACCAAGCTGAGTATGACATTCCCATGCTTACACCCTTCTTCAGCGAGCCTCTCCCTGGTGCCGTCGGGAGGAAGAAGTCCCAAGTACTAAATAGTTCCATGCCCTAAACTTTGGATCCTGCCTGGAGCTCCTGGTTCTCCAATCCTTCTGGCTTCACTCACGCCCCTCACCTTTGGTGCTGGGTTCTAAGCACACTGGCTTTATTTCGGTTTCCACAATATGCTAGTTCTCTCCTGCCTCAGGGCCTTTGCACAGGTCTTCCCACCCTGCGAGCAACTTCATCACTACTCACCCTTTCAAGTTCAGCTTAGAGTCAAGTTCCTTTCAAGGAAGCCTTCCCTGCCATTCCACCCCCGGTTAAGCCCCACTGCCCTGTTCTGTAACCCGTATGACACTTGCCATCATTAGGGTGAATCAAAGGATCTTGTGTGAATACTCTGCCAGTAGTTGACCATTTTAGACCTACACCAATGTCAGTTTTCTATGGTGTAACCTGATAAATATTTGTTGTGTTATCTCTTCAGTGTTGGGCCCCCTGACATTTAGGAGAGGCAACTGTCTGTGTTGCTCACCATAATTTCAACCTAGCATCATACATGGACACAGATTACAGCCTCGATACTGTGATGAGTGAATTAATGATTACATTGCAGGTCGGGATTGAACCCCAGTCTCTCTAGGAGAGTTTCAGCAACTTGGCACCAACTCTACACTAACATGGGGGCCGCCTGCCTACCACGTGTCACCAGCCACGGGTTGCAAAGACAGGCCATGGTGCCAGCCCTGCTGGATGGACAGCAATGGCCCACAGTAGCAGGCTCCAGCTGTCACACAGTCTGACCCAGTTCTCCAGGACTGTGTTCGGTTTTACTGGGAAGTGGCCAAACGGCAGCCCGGCTCAACTAGATGGAGAGACCCAAGATTTGGGGCGAGACCTCCTCCCCACTAGCCAGGTGTTCCAGCCTCATGGCCTGTGCACTGTGCACCTGCGGCCACACGGTGGCAGTGTTGGAACCGACTGGGCTCTGGAGAAGTTGAACGAAGCCTCAGCCTCGCTCCGCAAGATGCCCTTAGAGGCCGCGTCGCTGCATGTGCACACTGTGTGCACAAAAGGGTGTGCGTGCAGGATGGGCTGCAAGTGTGCGTTGTGTCAGCGTGTGTAGGTGCGTGTGTGTGTATGTGTGTGTGTGTGTGTGTGTGTGTGTGGAGGGGATATCTGGGGTGTATGTGTGCGTAGGCCTAAACATGCACTTGTATTTCTGCGTGTGGGTGCGTGTGGGTGCCCTCACGCATCTGTGTTTATCAGTGACTCTGTGCAGGTGTCCGTGTGTGTGTGTATGTAACTGTCTGCTTTGTAAGAATGCCTTCGGTGCAAAAGTGTTTTCGTGCCACTGGTTTGTGCATGTGAGGTGTGTTTGTGTGCGTGTGTCCGTCCATTGCACCTCTGGTGCAGTGAAGGCAGAGTCAGTGGTTGAGGGCGTGTGTATATCTGGGTATCAGGATACACTGAGGTCAGAGTGTTCCAGGACTTGGCCTCTCTCCACTGGCCTTGCCTCCCCCACCATCATCTGCATGGACAGCTGTTCCTGATTCGCTCCCCGGCCCCCAGCCTCGGGCTCCAGCAGGTGTAGATCCCCTTGAGGTGTCCTGCTCCTCCTCCTGTCCTTCCTGCCATGCCTCCACCCCGCCAAGCACCAGCTCCTGCAGGTTCAGGTCTTTACCCAGATGTACCTGCAGGGCTCCAAGTGTGTGCTGCAGGGCTGGGGGCAGGGGTGGAAAATTACCTCCTGATCCCCGTGCCCTGGTGGAACCAAAGCCCCACTCCAGCACCTGCCTCTGGTAGTCTTTCGTTTGCCTGTGGGATGAAGCTCTCCTCTCTGGGGAAGGTGCTCCCTTATGGCTAGGGCCCTGGTGGGTCCTAAAAGGGCAGACTTCACTGCTTGGCCAGGTCTCCTGTCCTCAGACTAGAGGACCCTAAAGACGGGGCTCTGTGTCTCCCTCTGCGCTCAGGGTGGAACCATGTCTCAGATTCTATCACCCAGTCCTAGAAAGAATGTGGGGACCCTGTCCTTCTCCAGTCCCTGCCTCTTGCCCTGTGCTGGCATCTTGCAGCATGGGGGCCAGCACCCTCCCAGTCTGCCCCTCCCCCTGCCGGGCAAGAGCCTGGAGTGCCATGTCTGGCCACGTCTGGCCACCCTTCCCCCCGTAGTTATTAATAATTGGGTATTAGGTGAGAGGCGACTATTGATTCCAGCGCGGGCGGCTCCAGGTCGGGGTAATTTATGGAAACACTGGCGTCCCTGGTGATAAATAATGAGGTGATCACAGAGATGGGTCACTAGTGAGTGGCCTCCATCGGCTGCCCTGTCCACTAACACACAGGCTCGTAAATGGAGGGAGAGTCAGAGACAGACCAGGCCGGCTTGTAAAGACAAAGGAAGCATTGATGATGAGAGGCGCCAGGGATACGGGGAAAGCAGAACCACGAGTCAGCGGGGTCCACGTGGTGGGGGCTGGTGGGAAAGGGACAGGAAGACGCAGAGAGGACAGAAGGACAGACAAGGACACAGAGCAAGAGACAGGGCAGGGGAGGGAGAACAGGGAGGCAGACATAGAGTGACACACAGGGGCAGGGAGAGCTAGACGAAGCCAGAGAGGATGAGCAGCAGGGAACGGCAGAGCTGGGCAGGGCAGGGACAGTGGTGGGCACACTCAGGGCAGAGACAAACGGCGACGGGCCTCGGGAGTGCCAAGTGCCTACTAAGTGCCGGCTCTGCTCTGTGTTCTCACAGCATTGGCTCATGTTATTGTCCTGACAGCCCCGAGGCAGTGATTCAGAGTATGCACTCTGGAGCCAGACTGCCTGGGTTCAAATCCCAGCTCTTCCCCCGGCCCTGGCTGCGTTACCTTAGGCAGGTCACTTCTCCTCCCGGTCCCCAGCCGCCCTCATCTGGAACATGGCGCCAACACGATATCTATGCCAATTGTGGTTGTGAGGGTTAAACAGGTCCACGTCTGCGTACTTGGGGACCAGTGCCTGGTACTAGTAGGTGCTGTACAAGTGTGTGCCATTGTTTTCCCTGGTTCTAGTCAATTTCCTGCAATTCCATTTGATTTGACTCTCTTCTGTTCATAGGGTGTCTAGTTTACAACGCATGAGCCAGAGAAAATGAGATGAGGGACGACGGGTGGCTTTGGGGAGACACCCTGCAAGAGGAAAGGTTTGACTTGAGTGTGGAGGTGGAATTCGAGGAAACGGCATTCTAGAGGGTGGGAACGGCTTATGCAACAGCATCGCAGAATTTTCAGGTTGCAAGGACCCTTGAAGGCCCAGTGCATCCAGCAATGCCTGGATTCCCTGTGTAATTTCTCCCTGCAGGGTTCACCCAGTTGGCCATCTCCAGGGATGGGAAACTCACTCATCCTTGCAGAACTCTAACTCCGAGAAGGTCCTTCCCCAGAATCAGCCTTTATGTGCTACCCCCCAGCTCCCTGTACTCCCCCCTCCAATCAGCCCTGCAGAGGTGGGCAGTCAGCAACTGGGAGCTCTTCGCAGCCCCCTCCTGCCCCCAGAATCAGGTGCAGCCCCTCTCGGCTGCTCGCGATGCTTCTCCTTGGTCGGCTGGCCTGGCCCCTCCAGCTTCAGGCAGCTAGCTCCTCAGCTGGCTGCTCTCCTGGGCTGCTCTCACAGAGGCAAAGCCAGCCACCTGGGCTGTTCACTTCACCCTAGACCCAGTGCTCAAACTCTGCTGCCCAGAGCCCCAGGGTTCTTGGAGAGTGCTGGGGGCTGCCCCACGGCTGAGGGGGTGACTCCTCTCCCCTCCAACTCTGTGATCTGTTCCAGGTAGAAAAAAACCATGAACCCTGCTAGTCTGTAGGCTGTGGAGGCTGCCGCCCAGATGGGAGGCAGCCTAGAACAGCGGCACATCCTGGGTTGGTGTTCTGGCCCTGCTGCTCATCGACCAGGTGACCATGCACAGGTGCTGCGACCTGCAGGAGCCCCACTTTCCTCCTGTGTCACACAGCCTGTGAGGAAGGTGCTTAGCAGCAGAGGAAAAGCCCCTTTAGTGGTCCCTCCCTCTCCCCCGACCTGAGACTCTCTCCTTTCCGTGTCTAGGACTCAAACATGAGAGGCCCTGTGGGTCCCGGACACGTTGCCGTGACACGACCGGGCTCTGGACCCAGCGGAGCTCTCTTGCTCACACTCTGAGACCTGAGAAGTTACCACCTCCACCTTCACGCACAAGGAAGTGAAATACAGCTGAACAGGACGGAGCCTGGGGCACTCCGTGGAGACCCCACCCCCCACCCGCCCATGGACATTGGCTGTAGTCATGGTGTTATTTGCTTGTGTCTTTGTCCATCCCACATTTCCCCATCTCGCCTAAGCATGTCCTGGGGGATCTCACCATGCACTTCACAGGACCCTAGATCCCTTCTTACAGCCTCACTTCTCTGACCTACTGGGCTAGTCACCCTGTGGACAAGGACATGGACTAATCGGATGTGGCCTTTTCTTTTCTTTTTTCTTTTTTTTTTGAGACAGAGTCCTGCTCTGTTGCCCAGGCTAGAGTGCAGTGGCATGATCTTGGCTGACTGCAACCTCCACCTCCCGGGTTCAAGTGATTCTCCTGTCTCAGTCTCCCCAGTAGCTGGGATTACAGGCAATTGCCACCACGCCCGGCTAATTTTTGTATTTTTAGTAGAGACGGGGTTTCGCCATGTTGGCCAGGCTGGTCTTGAACTCCTGACCTCAAGTCATCCTCCCACCTCGGCCTCCCAAAGTTCTGGGATTACAGGCATGAGCCTGATGTGGCCTTTTCCTAGCAACCCCATTGCTCTCCTGGATTTACCACTTCTTCTTCTTAGATGCTCTTAGAACATCCCTTTATAGTCCATTCTAGATATTTTTTAGACAAGGTCTTGCTCTGTCACCCAGGCTGGAGTGCAGTGACACAATCTGGGCTCACTGCAGCCTCAACCTTCTGGGCTCAAGCGATCCTCCCATTTCAGCCTTCCAAGTAGCTGGGACTATGGGCATGCACCACCACGCTTGGCTAATTCTTCATTTTTTTTCTTTTTTTTGTAGACAAGAAGTCTCGCTATATTGTCCAGGCTCATCTCAAACTACTGGGCTCAAGTGATCCTCCCACCTTGGCCTCCCAAAGTGTCGGGATTACAGGCATGAACCACTGCACATGGCCTCATTCTCATTCTCATTCTGGAATCTTAACTGAGCTAGTGAAACTCGTACAATACTATTATTACTGAGGAGAGCAGTTAATTAGTTTTTGCTGTTGTTTTCCCAACTTATAGGTCTCCAAGGACACAGTGGAGGATGGGTGGCTGAGCCAGTGTGTGTGTGAGGGTGGGGAAGGAGGTGGAGGGAACTGTGTGTGGAATAAGGGATGGATACTAGCTGTTGGCAGAAGAGCGTTGAACACCAGGTTAATGAGCCTGGGTTTATTTTGAGAGTAGTGGAGACCCACAGAAGCCTTCTGAGGTTAAACTTGAGCAGCTGGAGGATTACCCTGATGGTGGGTGTTAGATGGACGGGACTGGGGGAGTGTGGAGGCAGGAAGACCTGCAAAGGGTATGCAAAGCCAGCCTGGGGGGATGGAGGGAAGGCCAGCATAGCACAGTGGGGAAGGTGGAGAGGAGAGGAAAGGTTTGAAGCTAGTTTGCAGGCAGGCCTGGCTGAATTTGAGTTGACTGCATGGGGTTGGGTGGGAGAGGGAGAAATCAGATCTGATTGCTGGTTTGGGACCCCGTTAATGGAGGAGTGGTGCTGCCACTCATAAGGGGAGAAGGCAGCTTGGCTGAGGGTCAAGGCCGAGAGGCAGATGGGGAATTCAGTGGTGACTGTGTGGAGTTGGAGGAGCCTGGGAGATGTCGTGTTCGGGAGGCCCCTGAACATGACTGATGCTCAGAAGCGTGGTCTGGCCAGAGATAGAGTCAGGGTGGGCAGGCAGGCCTGGGGGTCAGAACCACCAGAGAGAATGGGGTGCCTGGAAGAGCCAGTGCCTGCCCAGCATTGCTTCACCCCTGCATGGTGATGCTGGGCCTTTGTGGCTGCTTCTTGCATCAGACTGGGAAGACTGGAAGCTCCTCAGGGCAGAGATCACTGTCTGCACCCAGCCAGAGCCCCGGTGCCAGCACACAGCCTGGCACCTGGCGAGTGTAGGTCCCTGGGGAAGGCAAGAAGGATGCAGCATGGAGCTGAGGAAGGCACAGAGGGGCAGGAGGAGGAGACCTCCGGGACCAGGTGCAGCCCATCGGAGCCTCTGCGGAGTGGGGGCACAGCAGAAGGCTGTGGTTTTTGGGGAAGCAATGGGAATGGATACCCACTGGCACCCACATGGGCTTTCTTCTCACACCGTTCCCTCACCAGCCCTGCAAGGTGGATTCTGTGACGGCTTTCACAGATGAGGGACGGGGCCAGGATTGGAGCCCAGATCTTCAAGGAAAACACATCTTTTGCTAAGGAGAAAAGCATGGATCCAGTTGGACCGCCCCAACTCCGGGCCCTGGCCTTCCCAAAGCCCCCCACCCTTCTGACTCCGGGGTGAGCCCTCTGGGTCTCCAGTGCCCCTCTTGGCTTCTTACATAGCATGCTCCTCTCAGGGTCTTGTCCCTTGTCCTCCCAAGGCCACATGGCTGGTGGTGGAGGCAAGGTTCACATCAGGTCTGTCGCGAGGCTGCCAGGCCCTGCGCTGCAGCGCCTTCCACAGGACAGAGTTTCTACGCTCACCCCTGGGGGCTCTGCTTAGGGTTCCCAGGCGAGACCTCCCCTGCGCCCCTCTGCTCCCCACCGGCGAGCCCCCTGCGCCCCACTGTGTTCCAGCCCTGGGCCCTCTCACGGACATGGTTGGTTTGAGGGTCTGTCTCCCCGTCCCTGGCCCAGGGGGCTCCTTGGGAGGGAGCGGGACGGAGCCATCTGTATCCTCTGCGCAGGGCCTGGCACAGGGGAGGAACCAGGGCCACGTGAGTTGAAAGAAGGAACCCACAGGGGAGACGGGGGGGGGCGAGAGGTGTCCCCCTCCAGGGCCCTGCCGGGCACGCTGAGCGCCTCCCGTCCGGGGTCCGCCCCAGGCTGTGCAGAACCAGCGGGGTAGGGGGCGGGGGGCTTTGTTCCCGACCTCCAACCACAGGGAGAATAAAAGTTTGTGAAATATTAGTTTAATAAGACATGCGACTACTATTAAGGATCCGAGCGGTGCTTATTTATTATTCATGCGGCTGCGTGATTTAGGGGCGAGCGGGTCCGCGGAAGCTCGGCTCGGCAGCCTCTCCCTTCGCGGCTTCCCCTTCCCGCCGCTCCCCAACCTCCTCGCCCCTTACACCCGCCCGCACGCGCAGACGCATCTTCCTGCCTGGCCCTGGGGTCTAGGGTGGGGCTGCAGCCACGCCTCCTACACCTCCTCTGGGACCTGCGGCTGCATTGGAATCTCCTAATACCAGGAGGAAGGTTCGGGTGCAGAGGCATCTCCCTAGCTCTGTGGCCAACCCTGATTGGGGGTCCATCTTTTGCTCCATCACTTCCTTCTGTCTTCCTTCCCTTCTCTTTCCCCGGGTCGGGACCCTGAGAAAGTAAGGAGAATGGAATCCCAGGTGGGTTCAGTTCAGTGGACAGATTGGGAGAGTTGGGAGGGGAAGGGGCCATGCCTGCCCCAACTTGCCGTGTGACCCTAGGCAGACCCCTTGCCTTCTGTGGCTCTCAGGGACCTCTCTAAAACTAAAGGTTGGAGTGGATCCCCTGAAAATTCCTCAGCTTTTTAAAGGGGGCTGGGGAGGAACTAAAATGTCCACATAGTGAAATCTACAGATCTTACCTATACAAGGCTTGAATATTGATCAATGTACACATCCGTGAGATCAACACCCCAATCAGGATACAGAGCTTTCCCTACCCCATTAGCTTTCTTCTTGCGCCTTGAAGGCAGGAAGCTCCCTCTCATACTCCCAAAGGCAACCACTGCTCTGAGTGCCTTTTCCATACATTAGTTTTGCTTGTTCTTGAACTTCATATCAGTTAAATCATACAGACATGTACTCTGTTTTTATCTGTAGTCTGTTCATGTTATTGCTGAATAATACGCCACTGTATGACTGTCACAGATCCATTCTTGCCTGCTGATAAGTATGCGGGGTTGTTTCAGTGTTTGGCTATCATGAATAATAATAGCTTCTGTGAACATTTGTACGTGGGTCTTTTTGTCTCTGAGTAAATACTTAGGAGTGAAATTTCTAGCTCAAATGATAAGCATATATTTGGTTTCAAAAGCAACTTTCAAACTATTTTCCAAAAGGTTATATTTACACTCTCACTGGCTAAGTGAGTTTTCTAGTTGCTCCACATCCATGTCAACACTTGGAATTGTCAGGCTTTTAAATTTTAGCCATTCTATTGAGTGTAGTGCTGTCTCATTACAGTTTTAATTTTCACTTCCCTTATGACTAATATTACTAATTTACCTTTTCAGGTAATTATTGACCATTTGTATATTTCCTTTTGTGAAATGTGTATTTTGCTCATTTTTGGGGGGATTGTTCATCTTTTTGTTATTGATTTATAGGATATATTTTTATATTGAAAAGACAGAGCCAGGTGTGGTGGTGTGCACCTGTAGTCTCAGCTACTCAGGAGGCTGAGGAAGGAGGCTCATTTGAGCCTAGGAGTTTGAGGCTGCAGTAAGCTATGATTGTGCCATTGCACTCCAGCCCGTGAGACAGAGTGAGACCTCTGTCTTAAAAAAAAAAAAAAAAAAGACAAGTTCTGTGCTAGATATGTGTATTGTGAATATTTTCTCCAAATCTGTAGCTTGCCTGTTAATTAACAGTATCTTTTGATAAGCAGTTTTTAACTTTAATAAAGTCCAGTTTATCAACTTTTTCTCTCATTTCATGCTTTCTTTTGTCCTCTCAAATTAATCTTTGCCTAGGAATGTATTTCTCCTATAATTGCTTTTAGAAGCTTTATAGATTTAGCTTTTATGCTTCATCTTGAGTTAATCTTTGTGTGGTGTGAGGTAGGGGTTGAGTTTTTTTTCACATTCATTTATTCAGTTGTTCCAGCACTAATTGTTGAAAAGCCTTTCCTTTTCATATTGAATAGCCTTGCTGCCTTTGTTAAAAAAAAAAAAAAAAAATCAATGGATTCTCTATCTGTGAGTCTGTTTCTGGACTCTATTTGAGTTTGTTGATCCATTTTTCTGCCCTTGTGCTGGATCTCACTGTCTTGATTACTATACCTTTTGAGTAAGGTTGAAAATCAGGTAGAGTGAATCTTCTTTTTAAAGATTAATGATGTTATCTATCGTAGGTCCTTTGCTTTTCCACATACATTTTAGAATTGGCTTGTCAATTACTGCTGAAGATCTGTTGAGACTTCAACTGGGAACCAAAATTTTTCCATAAGTCACTTTATAAAGGGTTTCAGGAGGTTACCTGGCTCCCCTGTCCCTGGCTTTGGTGCCTTACCCTGCCAGTTTGGCCCAAGCTCCAGGCCTGGCACTCTGAAAGTCCCTGAGCAGCCACCCTCAACTATCCCTCCTGCTAATATCATTTACTGAAAAATCACTATTTCACCTAGGACATTGTCCTTTAATAGAAACCAGTCCAGAGAGAAGGCTGGGGTATCCAAGAACCCAGAACTCTATGCTCATTGTGAGAGTGCAATCTAGTCCTAGAGGTAAAGAAACAAGAGTCATTGCCTGGGTTGAAATGTTATTATCTCTGGGATTTGCTTCAAAATAATTGAGGGAGAGCAAATGCTAAAATGGATGAAACAAAGTTGGTCATGAGCTGATCGTGATTGAAACTTGTGATGGCTGCAGAGGGCTCATGATATTATCAGCTCTGCTTTTGAATGTTTGCAATTTTTATGGCAAAAATTTAAAAAACATACCCTCTCCAATGAGGCAACCTCCTCCCTCCCCTCCCATTATTTCCCCCAAGCCAGGGCCTGGACCCTGCTGCTCTTTGGTTAATGACAACCCCTTGGCCATCTGCAGCATCCCCAGTGGCCACTCTGTCCCCATGCCCTGTGCATCATGGAGCAGACGCTGAACCTGTGGGGGCGTGACCTGGCTGTGCAGTTGGCCGTATCTGGGTGTCTCCTGATGTGGAGTCGGCAGGTGGGTTTCCACATCACCTCAAATGATTTTTAAGATGATTGAACTGGAACAGCTGCCACCCACAGCCCAAGGCAGGGCCCCAGGCCAGCCCCAAGCAACGACCGAGAGCAGGGAGGGGGTTGCAGGAGAGGAGGTCGGAGAAGGGGGGCAGGGAGGGGAGCAGATTGTGGAGGGCTTCGGGGTTGTGGCTGGCCTTTGAAGTGAGGTGGGCCCCCTGGAGGAGGGCTTGGAGTGAAGAAGCAGCAGCATCGGCCCTGTGTTGTGAGAGGTGCCTGGGACTCATGTGTAAACTGCTGGATGGAGGCAGAGAGATGGGTAGGAGGCTGCCATGGCCATCCATGTTGAATGTGACTGACACAGGCTTGCACTAGGGTGGCAGTGGTGGAGGTGGCCTTTTGACCACTTTTGTGGTCTGGTTGGGGATGAATGTCAAGGGCATTGCTGATGAGTTTCCTTATGGGTTGGAGGTGAGTTGAGGGAGAAGGGGAGGTGTCAAGAATATCTCCCAGGTTTTGGCCTGAGCAGCTGGGACAATGGGGTTGCCATGGAGGAGGGTTTAGGGAGGACAATCAGGATCGTGGCTGTGGCCACATCACGTGTATGGTGCTGGGTGCACAGTCACAGGGAACTGTGGAGTGGGCCGCTGTGTGTGCAGGCTTGGAGGCAGGGGGAGGCCAGGGCTGGAGGCTAAACTCAGGGACTCAGCCATGTGACGGGATTGGAAGATGTAACACAGGAAGGGGCCACCTGAGGAGTGCACGCAGCTGGAGGTGTCTGAGGCCTGAGCCCTGAGCACATCGAGGTTTTAGGATGAGAAGAGGAGGAACCAGCAAAGGAGGCCAAGGAGGAGGGTCAGAGAGGTGGGAGCACAACTGAGAGCATCTTGGAAGCCAGAGGCAGTGTTTTCGAGAGGAAGGCGCGAACGACCATGTGAAGTGCTGGCTGGAGGACGGTTATGAGTGGATTGGGCAACAAGGAGGTCAGGAGGTCACTGGAGGCCTTGACCAAGGGCACTTTGGTGTGGTGGCAGAGTGAAAGCCTGGTAAGACTGGGGGCCAGAGAGGATGTCGGACCCCTCCTTCACCCTCTCAGCAGTTATTCCAAACTTTTCCTGTGTCCCCAAGGATCCCCTCTCCCCACCCCTCCACTTGCTCTCTGGAATCCATTTCATCTCAGAGTTAATGGAGCCACAGTTCAGAGCTCCTGCCTGCCTCTGCCAAACTTGCACGTCTCTTGGACTCACAGCCTCTGCCCTGCTTCCCCCCGGCCTCAGGAGAATGGGGGTCTCTGCTCCTGAAGGGTGCTGCCTCTGCCTGTGCCCAAACCCCCATTTCATCTCATCTCCCAGAAGCCCCCTCCACCAAGAGCCTTCCTCTTCTGGGGTCCCCAGCCGCCTCCCCCTCCCTGGCACATCCTGCCATGAAACCTTATGCTGTCCTATCTCTTCAAATTTCCCTGGGAGCAAATTTCTCTTTTCATCAAGGCTCTCAATTTCCTTACTCTGCCAACTTTCTTAAAATAGTCTATATGGGATCTCTTCGTGGGCTCATGGCCTGGTGAGTGTCACCCTGGGGAGGGCAGCGGGGGTTGCAGGTGCTGCCCCTGAGCTCATTTCCCCCAAAAGTGACACTTTTCAGATAAGAGGTGCACAGAAGGCACCAAAAAGCAAGGCTTGGCTTAGAGATCTACTCCCTTGACAGTGAGTCCAGCACTCCACCGCACCCTTCACTCACTGCAATCTAACTTTGTTTCCTGCGCCTTCATTGAAGACATCTAGAACAATGCTTCCTGCTTCCTTGGTTCCTCTTGCACTCCCACGGGGCATGGCCAGGGATGGGCCACACTGCACCAAATAGAGGAGGCTGCATGAGATGGGAGGGTGTCTACCTGGGATGCCCCCACAGAGACCATAACTGCCCGCCACGGTCACAGCCCAAACTGGTCTGGCTGCAGCAGTTTGTAAAAATGCACGGGTTAAGGTGAGAGATTCTTAAGCAAGGCTGTCAATAGGGCAAAGGAGGTGGTGGCCTTTTTGGTGGTGTTGGCTGCATGGATGCAGGTGAACACCCAGGTTTAACAGACTCTTGCAGTACTAGAGTTTGCACCAAAGAAGGAAGCTGGGTGTCATCCCTGAACCAGGGATGAGCCAGGGAGGAACCAGCTGGAGTTACAAGTCCAGAGCCCTGACCCTCAGCCTCATTACACATACACCTCAAATTGAGGCCTCCTTCCCTGCTCAGCCTTCTCCCCTTCCCTGGAGGAGGCTGGGGCTGCACACAGCACACTGCACCCCCAGATCCAGTCGGGAGAGAGGAGTTGAATATTCAGTATCTGGGGAGACAATAAAAGTCCCAGGAAGAACCTGGCTAAGGCAATTACCTCTGCATAAATGCATATATTATTCATCCGTGGCTTTGAATATATAAATAATACTGATACAATTTGCATGAGTTAAAAGGAGATGTAATTACCCACTGATGCCTGTGAGTGCCTGGTACCCACTGGCCACATCCCAGGCCTGCTGCCTCACCCCCAGTGGCCCACCTTTGCCCTTCTAGAGACAGAGTACATCGCATATGGATTTTCTGCAGTTGTAAGGAAGCCAATCTTGAATGTCCCTGGGGGTTTGGTTGGACTGTGCTTATTCAAGAACCTGTGGGCTGCTTTGCGGCCCGACTCTGTTCTGGAAACTTTGGGCTATTTTAATATGATTATAATAATTGTTACTTTTAAAATCACATTTTTAGTTACAAAATAATGCATGGTTCTTGTATAAAATTTGGAAAATACGTAAGCTTGAAAATGAAAAACAAAACTCATTCATTATCTCACTGCCCAGACAAAACCACAGTCCATGTTTGTCTTATTTCCTGCCAGTCTTATTTTTCTATGCATAGATAAACTTTTTTTTACAAACTTTGGATTATATTATACATAAAGTTTTGTAACATGCTTTTATCTTTTATAATATGTCATAAATATATGAAGAAATAGAAAAGGTAAATAAATATGAAAAGACAATCTCACTAGTAATTAAGGAAAATACGAATTATAATAACAGTGAGACATAAATTTTTAGCCATTACATTGTTAAAGATTTAGAATAATAATAATCCCCACTGCTGGTTTATGCATGCAGAAACAGGCTCTTCCAAACAATCATTGCTGGGAGGAGTGTAAATTGTAATATTTTTTTGAAGAATAATCTAGCAATATGTATCAGAAGGCTTAAAAATATACATGCCTTTTGGCCTCCAAAATTCCACTCCTTAGCATTTAAATAATCACAAAGATAGGAGAAAATATAACAATGCGAATCACACTATTTTATCATAGCAAAAAATTAGAAACAACTCTAATAGGCCAGGGCTGGGAATTAGTATAATAAGTTGTGATCTATCTACAAAGCAGAATCCTTGCAACCAATTACAATGAATACACACACACACACGCTCACACTATACAATGATGTGTAAAACGATGTTCCCAAAATACTACGTTGGGACTTCCGGCTAAATAGGGTAGGTTGAAAAAATGTTTTTATTTCTGCTTCCCCCTGAAACCCCACTAAAATAAAAGGAATAAAAATACATAAACCCACAAGGCAAAATGAATGTGAGAGGAGATGAGAGACAGGAATTTGGGAGAAGTGGAGTGAAGATAATTAATTAGAGCAGCTGATGAACATGAGCATTGTGAGCCAGCAGAGGGGATGCTGGCAATGAACTCCACAGCACAGCACCCCAGGAAGACGCAACACCCTAGAAAGAGGTAGGAGGTTGGAGCATCAGCTACCAAGGAATATGAGGTTGAGGCATGGGGTCGAAGCAGGAGGATTTGTTTGGTCACTCATTCAACAAATATAGGACATCTGCTTTGCTCCAGATTTCTGCTTTCATGGAGCTTACATTCTAGTTGGGGAGAAAAATGAATAAGTGAAACATACAGGATATTAGACAGTGGTGAGAACCCTGGAGAAAAATGAGGGAGGGAAAAGGACAGGAAATACTACATTGGAGGAGTGCAATTTTAGAAAGGTCAGGGAAGGACTCCATGGAAGGTAACAGATGAGCCAAGACGTAGAGGAAGAAAGGGACTGAGCCATTCAGAAAGCTGAGTACAGACTGTTGCATCAGAGGGGACAGCAAGTGCAAAGGCCCTGAGACTGGAATGTGTCTGGCGTGTTTGGTGGACAGTAAGGAATAAAATGTGGCTGGCGCCAAGTGAGTGAGGGGAAGGCCGGTGGGAGATGAGGTCAGGGAAGTAGCAGTGGGTCCTATTATGAAGAAATAGTATTTAAAGCCTGAGTGAATGCGATTACCAAGGGAAAGAGTGTGGACAGAAAAGAAAGCCATGGGCAAGATGCAGAGGCTCACACCTGTGATCCCAGCACTTGGGGAGGCTGAGGTGGGAAGATTATTTGAGCTGGGAATTTGAGATCAGCCTGAACAACATAGGGAGACCCCATCTCTAGAAAAATTAGCCAGATGCAGTGGCACACACCTATGGTCCCAGCTACTTGGGGGGCTGAGGTGGGAGGATCACTTGAGCCCAGGAGGTGGAGGCTGCAGTAAGCCATGTTCGTGCCACAGCAGTCCAGCAGGGGCAACAAAGCAAGACACTGTCTGAGAGAGAAAGGAAGAAAGAAAGAAAAAGGAAGAAAGAAAGAAAGGAAAGAAAGAAGGAAGGATAGAGAAAGAAGATAAAGAAAGAAAGAAAAGAAAAGAGAGAGAAACCAGGGACTGGGGCACGGCAACATTTAAAGTTCAGGGAGAGGAGGAGGACCCAGCAAAGGATTCAGGGAGCAGCAGTTAAGAGAGGTACGAGGGAAACCAGGAGAGTGTCATGTCCTGGAGTTCAAGTAGAGAATGTGTCTCCAAGAGGAGAATGACCAGTTGGTGTGTATCCTCTTAGAGGTCAAGTAACATGAGGTCTGGGAATTCAGACTTGGCAACATGGCAGTTGTCAGTGAACCTGAGGGACCATTTCAAGGGAGGGGAAGTGGAGAATGAGTTCAAGAGAGGACAAGAGTAGAGGAATTGGAGCAAGGATTTAGACCAGCCCTGTCCAGTATATACAGCTACCTATGTCATTTTTAAATTAATAGTAGCCACATTTTAAAAATTAAAAGGAACAAGTGAGATTAATTTTATTCATATATTTTATTTAACCTAATATATATAAAAATTATCATTTCCATATGTAATTGATATAAAATTATTAATGAGATAGTTTGCATTCTTTTTCATATGATGTCTTTGAAATGTGGTGTGTATTTTACCCTTACAATGCATCTCGATTTTGCTGGCTACACTGCAAGTACTTGAGAGCCACATGTAGTTAGGGGCTGCCATATTGGACAGAAGATAGGTCTTCCAAAAAGTTTTGCTACAAATGGAAGGGAGACATGAGATCAAAAGGCGGGAGGTGGAGTAGGAGTAAGGCTTTTTGGATTTGGTTTTGTTTTGCTTTTATGAGAGAAATAATAGGGTGTTTATGTGTTGGATTTAGATGAGAGTTTGTAGAAAGAGCTGTGAGATCTCCCACCCCTCCCTGGCCTATTTTTCTAACCCACACAACAACTGTCCCTCCCCTACCCAGCAAGACAGTAGATAGATATTATGTATATATTAGTTGCCAGAGGCTGGGAAAGTGGGGGTGGGAGGATGAAGAAAGGTTTATTAATGGGTACAAACCTGCAGTTAGATAGAAGGAATATGTTCTAGTATTCAACAGCACAGTGGAAAGACTATAGTTAACAACCATATATTTCAAAATAGCTAGATTTGAAATGTTCCCAACACAAGGAAATAATACATATTCAAGGTGATGGATATTCTAAACACCCTGACTTGATTATTACACATTGTATGCTGGAATCAAAATATAACATGTACCCCATAAATTGCAAATATTATGTATCAATAAAAATAAGTGAATAAAAAAAGCCAGCAGCTATCAACTCCAAGTTGCATAAGAAAGGAAATATTAATATAGTACACTACATGGCTCAGCAGTGAAGCTAAATACTGGTTGTGAGACTCTAAGGAGACTCTAACCCCACTGAACCCATCCACATTTCTAACTTACAGAACTGTGAGCTAATAAATGGGTGTTGTTTTAAGCCACTAAATTTGTGGCAATTTGTTACAAAGCAATAGAAAAGCAATACAGCTAACAACAATACGCATTGATTTGATTAATGAGTTTTCAGGTCAGCTGGATGGTTCTTGTAGTCTTAGCTGGGCTCACTCATGTGTCTCTGGTCAGCTGCAGATTGGATAGGCAGCTTTGCTGATCTGGGCTGGGGTCTGTCACATGTTTTGGGGTCAGCTGGCTATAGGATGATCTGAATGGCTTCAACTGGAACAACTTGGTTCTGCTTCATATGGTCTCTCAGCCTGTAGCAGGCTAGCCCATATTTGTTCATATGACAGCAGGACAGGGGTCCAAGGCAGTGGGAGCTGCTGGGCCTCTTGACCAGCTGGCACAGCATTGCTTTTGCTACGTCCTGTTAGTCAAAGTAAGTCAAAAGTCCTGTCCAGATTCAAGGGGTGGGAAATAGACTTGATCTCTTGAAAGGGATTTCTGCAAAGTTGCATTGCAATGGGTGTGCCTACAGGAAGGTACAAAAAATGGGGTTACAATCTCCCTTGCTCTCTCATCCCTGAAAACCCCCACTTTTCACACCAAGTCATCCCACAAATCTATCCTCTGCCCCTCATCCTTCCTGCAGTCAATTCACTGATGCCCATGTCACTCCTTGGTTATTGATTTTAGCTCCTGGCTTGCTATTTCTCTCGTCAACACTACTGCTCTCTTATTCTGATGATTTCAATATTCCTGGAGATGATCCTTGTGACATCCTGGGCTCTCAGTGCCCAAGTTCCTCTCCTCCATGATCTCCATCCTACCTGGGCCCCTCCCTCCCATGGTCATCCTCTAGGCTTTGTTATTACCAGTAGTCCCTCCATCCTTTCTAGCTTATTCACCCTCCTCCCTGAACACCACCTTCTGTGCTTCCAACTCATTCCTTCTAGTGCCTCATCCCTAGCTATCTTTGATCCCCTAGAGACCTACAATCATTGATGTCATCTTCTAACTGTCCTTACCTTCCTTCCTCCTGTGTTAGGCTGTTCTTGCATTGCTATAAAGAAATACCTGAGACTGGGTAATTTATAAGAAAATAGGCTTATTTGGCTAATTGTTCTGCAGGCTGTACAGGAAGCATAGCAGCACCTGCTTCTGGGGAGGCATCAGGAAACTTCCAGTCATAGAGGAAGGCAAAGGGGGAGCAGGCACAAGATATGGCAAGAACAAGAGCGAGAGAGAGAGAGAGAGAGTTGGGGCAGGGGTGGCACACACTTTTAAATGACCAGATCTCACAAGAATTCACTCACTGTCATGAAGACAGCACCAAGCCATGAGGGATCTGCCTCCATGTTCCAAACACCTCCCACCAGGCCTCACCTTCAGCACTGGGGATTACAATTCAGCATGAGATTTGGGTGATAAAATATCCAAACTATATCACCTCCTGATCCAGCTTCAAATTCACAGCCACACATTAAGATCTCTCCTAGTCTTCTTTCTCACCTCCCTCATCCCTCTCTCACTTTGTCATATACATTTGGCAAGACCACAATCTGAGTGAAATCCAATTCCTTCTCAGCTGCCAATCAACTGAATGTGACTGGAGAAAAACACACAACCACCATCACTGCTCTTGCCTTAAAATAACACCAGGAATCTCAATGGGCCTTGATGTGGCCCAGCCATTGTAATCTACTTCCCTAGTCCATTCTGTCTCCCACCTCCTGGACTCTTTCAAAACTTCCTCTTTCCTCATTCCTTCTACACCTCCTCCACCATCCTCTGTCTCTCTCTCAGATCCACCACCACTTCCATCCACCCACCAGCATGTGCACCCATACATCCTCTGGCTTCCTTCCCATCCCCGTAAACCAACTCGACAAAGTCAACCCTCCACTTGAGCACTGGATAGATTCTTCCCTTCTTGCCTACTCAAGGGCATTGCCCAGAAGTTCTCTCCCCTCTCCTACATCACCAAATTTTCCTCCCAATAGATCATTCCTCTTGTCCTGTGAACATGCCAGTACATGTCCCATGTACATAGGACAAACAGCCCCTTTTGATTACATCTCTCTCATCAGCTACTGCCCTATTTCTCAAGTCCCTTTGGCAGCAAAATCCTGCAAGTGTTAGCCATGCCCATTTTCTCCATTTTTCTTCCTTTCGTTCTTTCTTAAACCCATCATTCCTTGGAAACCATTCATATCCAAGCTACCAGTGACCTCCATGTTGCTAATTCTGGGGATCACTTTTTCATCCTCACATTCCCTGAACTCTCAGCAGCATTGGGCACTGTTTCTCATTCCCTTGGAAACACATTCTTCACTTTCTTCACCTTCCTCACTCTTCTGGCTTTCCTCTCACCTCACAGCTGCTCTCCTGTTTTGTTGAGACATCCTCCTAACTGCTCTGTGCTGCAAGTCCTGTTCCCCTCTCACTCCCTTCTACTACTCTTGCATCCACAATGATCTCCCTGATATGGTTTGGCTCTGTGTCCCCACCCAAATCTCATGTTGAATTGTAATCTCCAGTGTTGGGGAAAGGACCTGGTGGGAGGTGATTGGATCATGAAGGCAGATTTCCCCTTTGGTATTCTCATGATAGTGAGGAAGTTCTCACAAGATCTGGTTATTTACAAATGTGTAACACTTCCCCATTTGCTTTCTGTCCTGCTGGCCATGTGAAGATGTGCTTGCTTCTTCAACTTCCACCATGATTGCAAATTTCCTGAGGCCTCTCCAGCCATGCTCCCTGTACAGCCTGTGGAACGGTGAGCCAATTAAATCTCTTTTCTTTATAAATTACCCAGTGACAGGTAGTTCTTAATAGCAATGTGAGAACGAACTAATACACTCCCCAAAACTCAAATCTCATTGCTATAGATATCAGCAAGAATAGACTTTTTGAAATCTGTGTGTGGAATGCTTCTATCACCTTATTGCTGTGCCATCACATGAAAAAGTTTCAGAAGACATGGGCTGGAAAATTTCTTCAGTATCTTTGCAGGATGAGGCTGGGAGTATAGACTTTACAGGCTTTTTCTCATCTGTGAAAGCAAATCAGCTGCTTTCATGCTAGACAAGACAAGCATAAAATTCTTATGACACAAGATCTTTCCCTCATAACTCTACAGATTTTGCTTCATTGCTATCTTGTGTTTAGTGTGTATTGGACAAGTCTGAGCAAATCTAATTTTGGCTCATCAGAGGCAACTTGTTTTTTGTCTGCCTATATTTCTATAAGGTCTTATTCTTATAATAAAAACATCAAACAGAACATGTCTATGTGTGTATTTCTAATAACTAATTTGAATATTTTAATCCATGGGTTTACTAATTTCTTCATTTTTGAAAATTTTCTTCTATAGTATCTTTAATTATTACTTCTGGTTTTATTCTCTCTTATTCAACAATATCAATTAATTCAACAATATCTATTAATTAACTATTGGTTACCAATTAATTGAGTCTCTTCTCTGTCACTCTGTCATTTATATCAATCATTTTTTAGAAAAACTGCTTTTCCTTCCCTGACTTTCAGAAGAGCTTTTCAAGTTTTCCTTAACAACACAGATTCAGTTTATTACAGGGTTGATTTCTTTTATTAATGTTTCTAATTCTGGTTTTAACTGTAATTTAGTTTTTCTTTTGTTTCACAATATTTCTAAACCTGATGCTATTCTATTTTCATTTCTGCTGACCTCATTGCTACATTCCTTTTCAACTCAATCTTTGGCCTTATTATCTTCTGTTTTCATAATGTTCATGTTTCCTGACTCTTACTGAGAGAACAAAGCAAACGCTTTTTAATTCACTTTTGCTTCCTATAGCAAAATTTCCCTAAAAATCTGTGCTTCCTCTAGTTTTCACATTTCACAATGCAGAATCTCTTGATAACCCAGCGCTGTTACCTCCTTCCTCAAGGAGGTGCCTGTGAACTAACTCCAGGCATTGTTCTGATGGTTTCTTTCTTAATTTTATGATTTACTGTGGATTTTGTGACTTGAAGAGGAACCTCTTTGTTGAGCAACCAGGTCATGAGGACAATGCATTCTTGATTTCTCTGAACGCTGTAGCTATTTCCTTGCAGGAAATAATTAATGGACAATTACTATCTGCAGAATGCAACTCTTCTCTCCTCTTCTGCGGTTCTGTCTGGTCCAGTTTCCTCTGGAGCCTCTCAATCCCAGGTGGGTGGCACCCAGCAGCACTTCTCTGCTGGGAACTATAGTTCAAGGAGGCTTAAATTCTGGGATGGGAGAATGATTTAGGGGGTGGGGGGTGGTGAGGGGGACTCAAAACTGCTGCCCTAAAATGTCTCTGTAGAGCAGGGAGTTGCTTCCTTCTCAGTCATTGAAGTGGGGCCCAGAAGAACAGACCAGTGATGTAAATCCCCTGCCATCTTTTTCTTGTCTGTCCTCTTCGTTCTGCTCAGGGTTTTATCCTTGCCTTGGCTACTGGAAATCTTTCCCATGGGCTGGCAGGTCTTTGAATCAGAGCCCTGGTCCCAACTGCTCGGTGATGCCAGCCTTTCTTTTTGTATGTGTGTGCGTGTTGGAGTTGGAATGGTAGGAGAGTGTAGAGGACATCTAGAAAGTCTTTTAGTGCATTTTACAAACTGGCATCATTCCTATTATGTTCTAGGTGCTCTCAAATCCATTCCATCATTTTATCCACAATAATGTGCTGGGTAAGTATTAATATTAGCCCATCTCACAGATGAAGACACCCAGCCAACAGGTGACAGAGCTGGGATTCAAGGGCAGGTGCAGAGAGCTAAATGCCCATGCTCTCCTGCTCTCTTTCTTAAATTGAGGTAAAATTCACATAACATAAAATCAACTATTCAAAAGTACACAATCCAATGGCATTCAGTACATTCACAATGTTGTGCAGCTATTACCTTTATCTAGTTTCCAAACATTTTATCACCCCAGAATAAAGCCACCAGTCCACTGAGCAGTCACTCCACTCATGCCCTTAATCACACCTTCTCAGCTATGTTGGAAACTCCATCTTTGCTGGCCACCCTGCTGCCATTAGCGTGGGGTAGGTGAACCCTGTCACCCCCAACCTGCCTCAGGCCCATCCCTGATACTGCCCCAGCAGCCTTGCCCCTCCTCATGCCTAGGGCCTGAGCCCAGTTTCTGCCCTGACCTGAGGATCTCATGAGTATCTTCTTACTCCTCCTTGCCCAGCTGCCTGCAGGAACTCTTGGGGCTTCAGGGCCATAAAGAAAGGAAGTTGGGGCCTTCCATGCCTCCTGGGCATGGGGCAGGGGGAAGACTTCCTCTCTTTTGGGAGGAAGAAACAGGAATGTATCAGGCAGTGGCCAAGGCACTCACACACAGTCATCTTCCTTAATCCTTTCAGCAGCCCCTGGGCTCAACATTACCAACTCTTGGGTAAAAATGAGGAGTTGAGGCTCCCCAAAGCCATGTAACTTGGGGCTCAGAGACCACTTTCCCCAGTCCCTGTCCTACTTTGCCCAGCATCACCCCCTCCAACCTCCCTAGGAGCTGTGGCCCTGGTCCTGCACAGCCCCTCCAGGAGACAATGTCTGGGGGACATCTCTGAGTCCCACCAGGTCCCCCCATTACCCAGAGCTCCTCAGGCTCAGTGGCTGCAAGTGATTCATTGAGTCTCATGCATAGGGCTTAGCACAAGGAGCCAGAGGGATTTCAGTTAAAGTCCATGTTCTTTGAACACATATACTTGGCAGGAATCCACGTGTCCCGTCAGAACCCTTTGTCTCCATAGAGAGAAGCTTCTGGAGCCAAAACATTTTCAGTCTGACCTTACCACAGCCAGAGAGAAACCTTGTCTGACAACCCCCGAGACAGGTCACCTGCTCATGTCTAGATTTAGTCCATGTTAACGGACACATGGCGGCCTGAAATTAATGATGAGGCGCCCCAAAGACCTCTCCCATTAGCCGACTTCGGTGGCGGCATGGCTGGCGGGCATTTCTTTGCCCTTCCTTTCCTAACTGTTAGCTGGTCTAGATCCCAGCTTGTGCAGGGTCAGCTATAACCCAGTCAATGAGGCTGCAGGTTAAGAAAACAGAGCATCTCTGCAGGTTTCTGGCGCTTGCAGCACAGGTGCTTGGCACATGGTGAGCCCCCCAGGGTACTGGCATCACTGTGCATGCCCCATGCCATGGACACGGCTGGCAAGTGGTTAAGGGTGGGGCTCAGGTCCAGCCAGGAGACCTGGCTTGATGCCTGCCCAGCCTCTCTTCAGCTGTGTCATCCTGGGCACACTACCTCGTATCTCTCAGTTCTGTCTAGAGTGCCATGCTTTTCAGAGTTGCGAAGGTAAACATGAGATAGCATGTGAACCCCTGACAGAGTGCCTGGCTCCTAGTAAACATCGGCCAATGCCAGCTGTATTTATTTAGGTTAGGCCAGCACTGCAGGCGTTATTCACTATTATTATTATTATTATTATTAATTGTGGAACTCTGTGCATGTTGTCTGTGGGCACTGCAGACTATTCATATTTGCAAACCTGTAGTATTGCGTATCTACAGGTTTATGTTCTTAGAGTTCAGGCTTCTGTCTACATGCACTTGCCCCTCTCTCCCTCCCTCACTAAGTCCCCAACTCTCCTCCGGACACCTTCTCCGGGATAGAGGCAAATCAGGGAAGGTGCTGCCTTGGTCTAGCGAGGTCACTCTATGTCCTTGTGTGTCTGTATCTCAGTGTGCGTGTGAACTGGTGCATGGCTGTGGGTGCCTGTAGTGATGACTCCACACGTCTGTATGCTTGTGCATGAGTGCGTCTACGTGTGCATTAGTCAGCTTGGGCTGTTATAACAAAATACCACAGGCTGGGTGGGCAAACAACAGATACTTATTTTTCTCACAGTTCTAGAGGCTAGAGTTCATGATGAAGGTGCCAGCAAATTCAGTTTGTGGTGAGTGCTCTCTACCTGCCTTACAGATAGCCACCTTCTCACTGGGTCCTCACAAGGCCTTTCCTCTGGGCACAGGCAGGGAGGGAAAGAGAAGGAAGGGGAATGGGAGAAGAGGAGAGGGAGAGCGAGAGATTGGGCGCCTCTTCCTCTTTTTATTGGGGCAACATTCCTTTCAGATTAGGGCCCCACCGCATGACTTCATTTAACCTTAATTACCTACCTAAAGGCCCAGTCTCTAAATACAGTCACAGTGGGGGTTAGAGCCTGAAAATATGGATTTTGAGGGGACACAGTTCAATCCATCACAGTGCGGGATTCTGCATCTGGTGAAGGCGGCTGTGTCTGTCCAGGTTAAGGCCCGCGTGTCCGTCCACACATGTGTCTGCGTCTCTGCATGCAGCTGGACTGGGAGGGGGGCTGGTGAGGAGCCGCACCTGCCAATCACCCCCTCCCGCCTGAGGTGGAGCGAGGCAGGCCGGGGCGCCAACAGAATCAAGCGTGGGCTCCTCTCTGCCGATCAAGATCTATAAATAAAGTTGTCTCCCTGGCATGTTCCACACCACACGCAGCTCTTTAATAAAATTGGCTGAGATTTGTGGATAAGCCTGAAGCAAAGTCAATGCTCGGTGTCAATCCCACGCTAAGAGGGGCCTTCGGGGTCAAGCTGCTTCCTGGATATGATTTCATATCAAAGATGTGTCAGCCGGGTGCTAACCAGCTCTTGCTGTTCAGGGAGACGCCCAGCGCTGGCTGGGTTCGCGGTGGAGTCCCCGGGCCAGGGTGCCAGTGTGGGAAATGGAGAGGGCATTGAGGGGAACACAGCCAAAGCCAGCTTCTCTGTGGGACTCAGCCACTCCTGAGGCTGGGGGACTCACAGGTCTTCCCTGTCTGAGAAGCAGGGAGGATGGGAGGTCACAGTTTCGCTTTGCTACTCTTCAAAGCCTCCATCTTTTAGGTCTGGAGGGGGCATCTGTTGAGGGGATGCAGCCAGTGTCTTCCCAGGTCTCCTCTACTCCCCAGAGGCTGCAGGGAGCCTCTCCCCAAAGCCACACACACACACAGAGTCTGCCGACGGCAGGTGGGGGTCACCTGGCTTCCCCAAGCTCCCAGCTGGTGGCTGGAGTGACCAGCATGTGTGGAGGCCCTTGGAGGATCCTGTCCAGCCCCAGGCCACTTAGGGAGGATGAACATCTAATAGGCATGCTGGCCACACTCGATGAGGCAGAAAAAAGGGGAAATCAAAAGAAGTTTGGTTTAATTAAGTATCAGGGAAGATTTATGCAACTTCCTCTCCCTGTCATAAATATTAATGAGGGCAGCCGGCAGCCGGCTCCTGCAGCATCCACCACCCGGCTGGAGGGAACGAGGACGGGCTGGGGCTGGGGAGGGCAGCGGTTGCCCCTCAACACACACACATACACACCACACACACACAGACACACACACACCACACAGACACACACACTGCACACCATACACACACACACAACACACAGACACACCACACACACACTGACACACACACACCACACAGACACACACACACTGCACACCATACACACACACACAACACACAGACACACCACACACACAGACACACACACACACCATAAACACACAACACACAGACACACACACACACAGACACACACAGACACACACACACACCATAAACACACAACACACAGACACACCACACACAAATACACACATCACACACACAGACACACACCATGCACAGACACACACATTACACACAAAGACACACACAGACACGCACCACACAGACATACCACACACACAGACACAGACACACACACCACACACACCAACACAGACACATACCACACACATACACACACACAACACACACACAGACACAGACACACTGACACATGCCACACACATACACAGACACACACTACACACACAGACACACCATGCACACACACCACAGACACATACATAGATGCACACACAGACACACACACAGACACATACCACACACACATACACAGACACACACCATACACACAGACACACACACCACACACATACCACATATACCACACACAAATACATAGATGCACACACAGACACATACCACAGACATACACAGACACACACCACACACACCACACACACAGACACATACATAGATGCACACACAGACACACACATACACCACACACAGAAACACACACCACACACACTGACACACACCACAGACACACGCACCACACACAGACACACACAGACACACGCACACCACACAGACACGCCCCCTCACACACGCACAACACACACACACATCACACACACACACACACACACACATTGGGTGCCGCAGTGCCTACCTGGGGCAGCCGGTGGGTTGAAAGTCCCCTGCCAAGCCCTCAGCCACTGGGCCAGGAGGTCTGAGAGAATGGCTGGCCCCTTCCTGCCTGCTGTCCAGGCTGGGGTGTGGGCAGGGCGCCTCTCGGCAGCCTTGGCCTTTCCTCTGTGGTGACTGAGTGAACCCCAGGCGGAGGGGAGGCAGGAGCGTGACAGTACGTGGCAGGGGTGGGGTCTGTGTGTGCTGTGGGGGTAGGGACCAAGGGGAGGCACTCTTGGTCCGGGTTAGGGTGCCTGGGAGTGGAGTCAGGGGTCATGTGTGTAAGTGTGAACAAGGCCTAGGGTGAGAAGGCGGAACAGGGAGTCCCATGAAGGGCTTCCCGAGGACACAGGGGTGGGGACAGGAGGAAGGAAGGCCAAGCAGGGCTGCCATGTTAGCAAAGTCCCATGGAGGGCACTGTATTAGGCAGGGTTCTCCAGAGAAACAGAACCAGCAGGATGTGTGTGTTTGTGTGTGTGTGTGTGTGTGCATGTGTGTGTGTCTGTGTGTGGGTGTGTGTGTATAAAAGGAGGTTTATTTTAAGAAATTGGCTCACACAACTATGGAGGCTAAGAAGTCCCAAGATCTACTGTCAGCAAGCTGGAGGCCTAGGATGGCCGGTGGTGTAAGTTGCAGTCTGAAAGCTAGCAGGCACCAGACCCAGGACTTGCCAATGTCTCCATCCATGTCTGAAGGCAGGAAAAAAGTGACATTTCAGCTCCAGCAGTCAGACAGGAAACATTCCCCCTTCCTTGAGGAAGGGTCCACCCTTTTCTTTAACTCAGGTTTTCACCTGATTGGATGCGGCCCACTCTCACAAGGGAAGCTGTCAGTCTCCTTCCGTCTACATATTCAAATGTCACTCTCACCCAGAACAATCCACACACACAGACTAACATTTGACCAAATGTCTGGGCACCCAGTGGCCCAGTCAAGTTAGTACATTAGTATATGCATCACAGTCACCTTGGCTCCATCCAGCAGGGGCGCTCTTGAGGCCCAGGCCCTGACTCTGCACAACTGAGGAACCATGCCTCTTGCTGCGTTCTATTGGCCAAAGCAAGTCACAGGCAGCCTGAATGCAAAAGGCAGGCAAATATAGCACCTCCTGGTGAGGGGAGCTGCAGAGCCACATAGCAGGGAGCTGGGAGGAACTGGGGGCATTTCTGCAATCTCCCTATCACACCCTCTACATTTCCACCCTGGCCTGAGGGCTTTGCCTAGCAGGTCTCAGTCCAGCAGACAGTGACCAAACCCCAACATTCGGTGCCTCGCCTTCCCTGCATCACTCTATTCCAAGCTCCCCCGGCCCAGTTGCCCTCTCCCTTCCAGCCTCGCCCCGCCACCACCCATTCCCATTCCTGCTCCACCTCAGTGAACTCCTCTGAGCTGCCACCGCAGGGATCTGTGGGAGTTAATAAACATGTGGCGATGTCCGGTGCTGGACCCAGCCAGGACAGGAAAGTCAATCTCTCCCTCCCATGGCCCGCAGCCACAACCCACAGCAGTCAGGCAACCCCCCAGGGATTGCAGCCTCTTTGCCAGATGGACTGAATATTTGCCTCAAGGATGGGTGAAAGACCCCTGCCAATTCACCTGCTGAATGTGCTGTGGTACCGTCAGCCAGAATGGGGACAGACACCACCTTGACTCACCCCAGGTGTGCACCTGTCCCCGACTCTTGCTGGTGTGCCAAGCAAGGTTGGGGAGTAGGCAGCCAAGAATCTGTCCCTGGGAAGCCAGAAGGCGAGACTGTGTGTGAGCCCAGGTGTCAGACTCCTAGCTCCATTATCCTATCAGACTTCACTTACAAAACACAGATGCAAAGGTAAAATGATTAAGAAGTTCAAAACAGCAGCTTCAGAACAGTGTCTTCTTTTTTTTTTTTTTTTTGAGATGGAGTTTCTTGTCACCCAGACTGGAGTGCAATGGCACAATCTCAGCTCACTGTAACCTCTGCCTCCCAGATTCAAGCAATTCTCCTGTCTCAGCCTCCTGAGTAGCTGGGATTACAGGTGCCTGCTACCATGCATGGCTAATTTTTGTATTTTTAGAAGAGACGAGGTTTCACTATGTTGGCCAGGCTGGTCTTGAACTCCTGACCTCAGGTGATCTGCCAGCCTTGGCCTCCCAAAATGCTGGGATTACAGGTGTGAGCCACCATGCCCAGCCCAGAGCAGTGTCTTCTAAGCCATAGATTCAAGAAGCAGCTTGGCTTAGCTGGATGTTTCTCCCTTTGGGGATATTTTGGGGTTTGAGAAGAAGGAGGAGCTTTTTCATCATGTAGCTACTGTACCTAAAGATGGGGGGAGGGATGGAAAGTGTTTTATTATTTACCATTAATTGGTAAGTAATAAAAGAATTTTTAAAACATTACTTCATATTAAACAATTTATATGTGTGTATTTAAATAAAGAGATAGATGAAATAAAATGCAAAATTTGCATGACCTTTTAGAAACAAATAATAAATATTTCTTTGCTTGTAATAAGCCACTTTAGGCTGCGTCCCCAGATCTTTGGGGGAATATTTTCTATTTTCTCAGGGTTGAGGGCAACTTGTGTGGAAATATTTAGCCTTAGTTCCAGTTCCTGCTCAGTCACTTCCTGGAAAAGACACTCTCCTCTCTGAACCTCACTGTTTTCATCTCTGGAATGAAATCTCTAAATTCCATTGCAGTTCACATTGTAAGATTATACAGTAACTTTGTTTCATTTCTCTGGGTATCCTTCTTGCCTGCTACCATGCCTGGCACATGGCAAGTGCTCAATCCACCACTGTTGGGTAAAATTCAGATGAGATTTGGCTAATATGTCTGTAGAATAAATCCCTAAAAGTAAAATTGCTAGATCAAAGGGCTTGTGCACTTTTAATATTGAAAGATTTTGCCCAATTTTTTCCAACAAATGTTTTATGCATTGATATATTTTTCACACCTGTGTCAACATTGTGTGTTAACAAGGTTTTGATGTTTGATGGAATGATCAATGAGAAGGGGTGTTTTGCCATAAGTTTTCATTTCTGCTATTTTGAGCTAGGCTGAACATCTTTGCATTTGCTTAAGAGCCATTTGAGTTTGTGTTCTTAGAAAGTTGCCTCTTCAAGCCCTTAGCTCTTCTAGTGGGTCATTGTTTTTTATTTAGTTTTAAACCTGTTGTAGGCATTCTTTATATTAAAGAAATCAGTCTTTTATCAATCTGTTTGTTGCAAACACCTTCCCTAGTGTGTTATTTGTCTTGTCACTCTATTTTATTCTTGCACATTAAACGTTTTTTCTCATTTGAATTTATCTCTTTTATGGCTTCTGGGTCTTGTGTCTTATTTCAAAAGCCCTCTCATGACAAGATTGTTAGTTTTAAATCTCTATTGTTATAGTACTTTTTATGTTTTTAAACTTTATATTTAAATGTTTCAGCTGTGTGGAATGGCTTTGATGTAAGGTATGAGGTAGGGATCTGATGGTTTTTTTTCCAGATGGTTTCCTGTTATGCCAATACTATTTATTAAATACTCCATGTTTTCCCTTTGATAAGAAATACTACAAGAAAAAAACAAACAACCCCATTAAGAAGTGGGTAAAGGACATGAACAGACACTTCTCAAAAGAAGACATTCATGTAGCCAACAAACATATGACAAAAAGCTCAATATTACTGATCATTATAGAAATGCAAATCAAAACCACCATGAGATACCATCTCATACCAGTCAGAATGGTGATTATTAAAAAGTCAAGAAACAACAGATGCTGGCGAGGTTGTGGAGAAAAAGGAATGCTCTTACACTACTGGTGGGAGTGTAAATTAGTTCAACCATTGTGAAAAACAGTGTGGTTATTCCTCAAAGATCTAGAAGTATAAATACCATTTGACTCAGCAATTCCATTACTGGATATATACCCAAAGGAATATAAATCATTCTATTATAAAGATACATGCACACATATGTTCCTTGCAGCACTACTCACACTAGCAAAGATGTGGAATCAACCCAAATACCCATCAATGTTAGACTGGATAAAGAGAATGTGGTACATATACACCCGGGAATACTATGCAGCCTTAAAAAGGAATGAGATCATGTCATTTGCAGGGACATAGCTGGAGCTGGAAGCCATTATCCTCAGCAAACTAATGCAGGAACAGAAAACCAAACACTGAATGTTCTCACTTATAAGTGGGAGCTGAATAATGAGAACACGTGGACACATGGTGAAGAACATCACACACTGGGGCCTGTCAGAGGTGTGTATGGCCGGGGGAGAGCATCAGGAAGGCTAGTTAATGGATGCAGGGTGATGAGTTGATTTGTGCAGCAAACCACCATGCACACATTTACCCATATAACAAACCTGCACATCCTGGACATGTACCTGGAACTTAAAATAAAATTGAAAGAAAAAAAAGAAGAAAAGAGAAAGAAATACTACCTTTATCATCTGTTACATTCTCATTTCTTACTGGATACATTTCTGTGCTCCATTTGATCAACTGGCCAGTCTTTCTACTCTTATGTCACAATCACAACATTTTAGTTACTGAACTTTAGTGATTTGTCATAATATATAGTAGAGCTATTTCTTCCTCATTGCTCTTTTTTTCCCAGAAAGTTGCTGGCTATTCTTGTGTATATTTGGTTTTCCAGATAAGCCTTATAATTGGCTTGTCTATTTAAAAAATTCTGTTGGCCTATTTATTGTGATCTTACTAAATGTATATATTAATTTAGGAAGATTTGATCTCTCTTAACATTTTAATCTTCAAATTGAAAAAAAATCTAATCATTTTCTACTTAGAAGAAAACACCAAGAAAAACATAACAGAAAATGATCAGCAAATTTTTTCAAGCAAATGCAAGGGAAAAGAAAGCAAAAGTAGTAATATTACTTCATCTTATATTGATCAAAGTGATCATCCATAATGAATACAAACAGATATTAACTTTTATGCAATTACTAATACCATATCTCTCTATATAAAGCAAAATTGGGAACATAAGGAATGAACACAAATAATTGCTGGGGGAGACTTTTAGGAGCACTATTTGATTCCTCCATATACAAAGTAGACAACCAGTAAAATGTAGAATTAATTTTTAGTCATTTAAAAAATATGACCAAACAGAAACACTTAATTTGCACCTTAATAATAAAAAACCTGTATTTTAAATATTCTTAGAAAATTTATAAAAATTGTTTATATAGCAGCTGTATTAGTCCATTCTCACACTGCTATAAAGACACTACCTGAGACTGGTAATTTATGAAGAAAAAAGGTCTAATTGACTCACAGTTCTACATGGCTAGTAGGCCTCAGGAAACTTACAAACATGGCAGAAGGCAAAGGAGAAGCAAGTACCTTCTTCACAAGGTGGCAGGAAAGAGACAGTGTAAAAGAGCGAGGAAGTGCCACACTTAAAACCATCACCTCTCATGAAAACTCACTCACTATCACGAGAACAGCATGGGGGAAACCGTCTCCATGATCCAATCACTTCCCACCAGGTCCCTCCCTAGACATGTGGAGATTTGGGTGGGGACACAGAACCAAATCTTATCAGCAGCCAATACATTTAAAAAGCTAACATTTCTAAGTCTCTTTCTCTGAACACAGTTAGTAAAACTAAAGGTTAACTGAGTCCTCTAGAGAAACCAAAAATCCAGCTACATTGCAACAGAAAGGTCTTTGTAGAAACAAAAACAGGCAAACTTCTAACAAATCAAAAAATATCAGACAGAATATTAATATATCAAGATACAATTGAGAAATTAGATAAAACAATAGCTAAAGAAGTGATTTTAAAAATAACATAAGGGATTGTTATGGGAATGTCTGTACTTATATGTTAAAATTTCAATAAAAGATAATTCTCTAGGACAATATAAATTGCCAAATTGACTCAACGTTTAAGTTTTAAAAAAAACCTAAATGGACTAATAATAATGAAAAAAATTTTTAAAGTTATAAAAACCTACCCCCTAAAGAAAGATTGAACCAACCATTAAGAGTATAAAAGTAAAAGTTAATAAGGCAATGTAGCATGAGCTACAAAATAGACAAATGATATAAAATGAAGACCCCAGAAATCAATCTCTTGCATTTAAAAAAATATGGTATATTACAGAGTCAGGATTGCAAACCATCAAGGAAAGAATGGATTAGAACAACTGGTTATCCACATGAAAAATGCATATCCTTATCTTATACCATAAACAATTATAATATGCAGTTTATGGATGAATTAAAGATATAAATGTGAAAAGCAAAACATTAAAACAGTTGGAAAAAAATTTAGGCAAGTAACTTTATAAACATAGAGCAGGAAAATCTTCCTAAATAAGACCAAAAAGCACAAAGTATAAGTGAAACAACTGATAATCTTAATTATATTAAGCTTGACACCTTCTGTTTATCTAGAGAGTAAAAATATCTGGCACACATATTCAGAGAAGATATTTGTCTCAGTACATAGCAATAACTTAGATTTAGTATATCCTACAAAGTAAGAAGAAAAGGCAACTCACCTAATAAAAAATGGACAAAGTATATGAATAACAAATTATTCAGAGATGAGGAAACCCAAGTGGCAAGTGAACTTGTGGAAAGATGTTTAATGTCATTAGTACTAGAAAATACAAATTAAAACAACGAGAAACCGTTTCAAATATCCACCAGATTGACAAAAGTTGAGAAATCTAACAGTACCAAGCATAGATGGGAAGGTTGAGAAACGGAAACTCTTGTACACGGCTGGTAAGAATAAAATAGTTAAAATCACCTTGGAGAGCAATTAGAATAGCTAATAAACCTGAAGATGCTCACATCCAACTAAGCAGTTCTACTTTGAGGCACGTGACTTAGAGTATTGTTTGGCAAACTGGTGTCATGATCCGTTAAAAAGTCATGAACTCGATTTGGAGAGTAGAAACCAGTATTAAAATAAATAGAACAGAATGGAAATTATCAGATTGCATCACTTATAAGGATAAACATTATTTTATAAAACTTTTGCTTTAATAGTACACATATGTGCCTTGCATTGTCTTGTAAAATAACTTGTGATTATTAGTTGAAGTTTTAAAATTTTTGAAAATCACTGCCCAAAGAAATTAAGATACGATGCCTAAAGGGACATGTACAAGGGTGGCTTTTTGTTTTGTTTTGTTTTTGTTTTTTTGTGTGTGTGTGTGGTGTTTTTTGTTTGTTTGTTTTGAGACAGAGTCTTGCTCTGTTGCCCAGGCAGGAGTGCAGCACAGTGATCTCGGCTCACTGCAGCCTTGACCTCCCAGGCTCAGGAGATCCTCCCACCTTAGCCCCCTGAGTATTTGTAGAGATGGGGTTTCCCTGTGTTGTCTAGGCTGGTCTCGAACTCCTGGGCTCAAGCGATCCCCCTGCATTGGTCTCCCAAAAGTGCTGGGATTACAGGTGTGAGCCACTGTGCTGGCCCAAAGGTGTTTATTGGAACATTGCTGTAATTGTAGAAAAAAAGGAGAAACAATAAAAGCCCATCAAATAGGATATTATATTATAGGATGATATCTTTAGCAAGATATCATTTATGTAAAATTTTAAAACAGGTAAAACAACACTATATATTTTTATGTATATGTATCTTGTGTAGTAAAAGTTTTCTAACTTGGAGGAAATAATATACTTGGGGTCCAGATCATGGTTATCTCTGGGGAGGAAGGAAGAGGGATAGGGCCATGGAAGAATTTAGAACATTCAACTATCTGTAATGTCTTATTTCATTTTTAAAAGATTTGAAAGAAAAACAAAGAAGAAAATCGAACAAATTCAAACCCCTCACCAAAGCAAGGCAGACATCTAAAAGCTGGATTTATTGGTGAGTTCTTTTAATCTTGTGAGCAAAAAATAATAATTCCTGTGGGTATAATAAATTGTTCCAGAACATAGGAAAAAGGTGCAAAGTTATCTAGTGCATCAGTCAGCTATTGCCACAATACTACTACATAACAAACCACCTCCAAACTACATGATTTAAAATAACAATCATTTATCCTTGCTCACACACCTGTAGGTCATCTTAGTATTGGCTTATCTCATCTTGGCTTGGCTGGACTTGGGTCCAAGCTGAAGGTAAGATCCAGGTATATTCCATGTTTATCTCATCTTTTGGACCAGTAAACTAGCTGGGGTATGTTCTTCTCACAGTGATGGCAGAATTGCAAGAAAGCAGTCACACTGCTCAAGCACATTTTAAGCTTCTGCTCTTAAAACATCCACTCATGTTTCATTGTCCAAAGCAAGTCACATAGCTGAGCCCAATGTCAAGGGGCAGAACATACACTCTGCACACCATGAAGACATGACAAGGATGTAGACGTCGAATTCTACTGCAAAGGAGTAACGATTTGGTTTCATAATTCTATCTAATTTAATCTACCTTAACTATTTCATTTTATGTAGCTAGTAGAATCCGAAGCCAACGCTGAACAGAGATAGCACAAAAATTTTTTAAAGGAAAGAAAGTTATAGATAAACCTAATTTGTAAATTAAAATGTGAAAAAAAATTTTTAAGTTAGTAAATTAAAATCTATGATGGTATTCAGAAAATCACCTTTTTTGACAAAGTATAATTTATCACAGCATTTTAAGGATTTCTTATAAGTAAGAGACCCAATAACATAATACATCATATCAGAAGGACCAATAACAAAAACAAGAGAACCTCAATGAATGCAAAAAAGACAAGAATAAAATTTAACACTCATTTCTAATTTTAAAAACCTGCTTAAAAACCAGGAAGAGGAGAATATTCATTAACATAATACAGCATACTTATATTAAGAGAACAATAGAATTATGGGGACACAATAGAGGCATTCTCTTGAAAATCAAGAGCAAAACAAGCATGACTACTTCTATTTTTATTCAACACTGTTTTGCTCAATGCATTAAAATACATAAACATAGATAAGAGGTCTAAGTATTTGAAGGGAAAAGATGAAACCATTATCACTTACAGATGATACAATTATATACCTAGAAAACATAAAAGTATTAACTGAAGAACTCTTAGGATAATGAAGAGTCAAATACAAGATAAATACTTGAAAATCAATAGTTTTTTATCTCCTGGCAATAACCAGTTATAAGATATAATAGGAAATAGATTCTATTTACAATTGCAATAAAAACATAAAATATTTAGCAGTAATCGTTTAAAAAAAGCACAGACATTTTATATGAAGAATGCTCCAAACCTTTTACAGAGATATACAGGACTGAAAAAAATGAAAAGGTATTCTGTGCTCAAGAATAAGAAGATGAAATATTGTGAAGATATTTATGCTTCCCAAATTAGTTAATGGGTTTAATACAGTTCCATTCAAAAGATAAAATGGGTTGAACCAATCTGGTAAAGTATTCTGAAGTTCATCAGGAGGAATAAAGTGTTGAGCTATTGAAAAAAGAGAGGTAATACGGGGACACTAGACCCATCCAATAACAAAATGTATTGCACAGTAATGTAGTAATTTAAAAAGAATATCACTTTTACTGTATTTCACAGACAACTCAATGGAACATGATAAATAGCCTGGAAACAGACTTTGGTTGCGAGGACTCACAAATAAGATGTTTCATTAACGTGTAATTTCCATTAACATGTAAGTTGCATTTGGTTACATGTAACAGAAACCTGGCTGTTGGTGTTTAGGGTATGGTTTCTCTCGTGAAACAAGCTAGCCAAGGGCGGGCAGTTCAAGATGATACAGCTACTCTGGGATTAGAGCTTCTTCCTTTCTCTTCCACCATGCTTGGTGAGTACCTTCCATCTGGGGCTGCAAAAATGGCTGCTCCATCTTGAGACATCCCATCCACATTATAGACATAGAAGGAGGGAAGGGAGTGAGGAAGGGAGAGGGAAAGGAAGGGAGAAAGGAACAAAGAATGGCATCTATACCTAGAAGCAGAACTATCTCCCATAAGTCCTCAGCAGATATGCACTTACATCTCATTGCCCAGAATTGAGTCAATTACCACCCCAACTGTAAGGGAAGCTGGGATTTTTTTTTTTTTTTTTTTTTTTTTTTTTAGTAGATAGGGTCTCTCTCTATTGCTTAGGCTGGATTGCAGTGGTGTGATCATAGATAACTGTACCCTTTACTCCTGGGCTCAAGAGATCCTCCCACCTCAGCCTCCAGAGTAGCTGGGACCACAGGCACCTGCCACCATGCTCAGCTAATTTTTAAATTTTCTGTAGAGACAGGGGTCTTGAACTCCTACCTCAAGCCATCCTCCTGCCTCAGCCTCCCAAAGTGCTGGGATTACAGGGCATGAACCACCTCACCCAGTTGGAAAAGTACTTTTTAAAAAATAGTTGTGCACAATCCTTCCCCAAACAAAATTAAGATTCTGTTGGTAAGAAGGGTTAATTATTCTAGGCAATCAGCAATATCTGCCAACAGAAAACATCTCAATCACTATGAGGAAGAAGGGTGGGAAGGAGCAATTATTTGACTAATGAGGGTAGAGAAAGTGGCTAAAATGTTTTGATTAAAAAACAACCTCAAGTGAAATTTTTATCCACACCAAATATGAATATAGTGTCCGTAGGATTTATAGAATGAAAAGTAAAGTCAGAAAACTAGAAGAATGTGTATTCTAATAAAGGGCATATTTAACTCCATCAAAGTGAAGACTTTCCAGGCACATCAGCTGAGGAATAAGTATCAAGGAACACACTGATAAATTCCATTTGATTCAAATAACTTAATTCTATAAGTTAAAAATCTCATTGTCAGAATTAAAAGGCAAGTGACAAAAACTAAGAAAAGAATCAGAAAGTGTTACTATCCTTATTATCAATCAATTTATATCAATAAGGGATCTATATCAATAGGGAAAAATCGAGACCTCAATAAAAAATGTTGGCAAAGGAGACGACAGTTTATGAGGAGAAGACCTGGGTTGTAAAAACATATGAAACAGTATGCTACTTTGAATAAATTGATTACAGTTCAAAACATCCTGAGCATTTACTTTTTCTAACAAAAATACAATTTATGCTCCAGAAAACCTGGAAAATGCAGAATCGTATGAAGATGAACACAAAAATCATTGTGCTTCAACAACTGAGAGGTAATAGCTTTTGTTATATGTCCTTCCACTCTCTTTTTTTGTTCTTTCATGAATGCCTTTAATTAGCTCATTTTTCTCAATTGCTTCTCCTTCTGCAGACCTTTTTTTTTTCTGATTACCTCACACTTTATTGTACTTCTGTTCGTTATTCCTCTAGCAGGGCATATTGCAGCTTCCTCAATATCAACCTTCCACTGGGGGAAACAAGGAGGTTAGGTCTTGGGTAAGTGGCTAGCAGCATTTTCCCCAGGATGCAAACATAATACAGCTCTAACTTAACTGCGAAGGAGGCTACATGACTCGTGGAGGAGCACACGACATTCCATATGCACTTACTGTCACTACTGCACAGTTCTGCTTAAACTTAGCACGTTACGGTTTTCATCTTACAGTTTTCATTCATAATGAATGTACATTGTAAAAGTAAAACCCTTGGGAGTTTTGTTCCTACTGGACTTATACATACAGAGGTAATAATTCTACATGTTGTACAGAACAAAAAAATTCACCACCCAACAGTGCTGGAAAGTAAACAGTTTCAGCTTTTTTTTTTTTTTTCCTCCAAATGGCTAGCTAATTGTCTCAACATCACTTGTTGAATCCTTTTTTTTTTCTTTGAGATAGAGTCTTGCTCAGGCAGGAGTGCGGTGGTGTGATCTTGGCTCACTGCAACCTCTGCCTCCTGGGTTCAAACAATTCTCCTGTCCCAGCCTCCCAAGTTGCTGGGACTACAGGCGTATGCCACTACACCTGACTTCTTTTGTATTTTTAGTAGAGATGGGATTTCACCATGTTGGCCAGGCTGGTCTCGAACTCCTGACCTCAAGTGATCCACCTGCCTCAGCCTCCCAAAGTGCTGGGATTACAGGCATAAGCCACTGCGCCCGGCCTTTTTTTTTTTTTTTTCTTTTTTTTTTTTAACTATTTGTGTCTATTTGTAGACTCCAGTCTGTCCCATTATTTTGTGTGTTTATTTATGTACGAGTACCTGATTGCTTTAATACCGTAGCTTTAAAATGCATTTTTAATAGCGGGTAGGGCAAATGTATTCATTAACTATTGGTGGGTAACAAACAAGCCGAAACTTAATGGCTTAAAACAAGCACCAAATTATTTGTGCATAAAGATAAAAATTAATAGGCATGTTTTGTTTAATAAATTCTGAAATTAATCAATATCTTTACCCTTCTCTCAAACAATACAAGGACCTTAAAACACTTTAACTCAGATAATCCTGCTTGACTTGTGTGTTATTACTACCCAATGTATTAGTCAGGGTTCTCCAGAGAGGCAGAACCAATGGGATATAATACGAGGAGGGGTTTATTAGCGGACTTGGCTCGCACAATCACAGAGATGGGGAAGTCCCACAGTCTCTGCAAGCTGGAGAACCAGAGAAGTAGGTAGCTTGGCTCAATCCAAGTTCAGAAGCCTCAGAATCAGGGAAGCCCACGGTGAAGCCTCCAGACAGACGCCAAAGGCCCGAGAGGCCCAGGAGGTCACTGGTGCAAGTCCCAGAGCCCAAAAGCTAAAGAAACCGAAGCCTGATGTCCAAAGGCAGGAGGAGAAAAGGCGGCTTGCAATGGAAGGGAGAGAGAGCAGAGAGAGAGAGAGAATCCCCCTTCCTTCTGCCTGCCTGTTGGTCCCAACCCCTTTGCCCAGTAAATAGATGATGCCTACTAACATTGAGGGCGAGTGTTCCTCTCTCAGTCCCCTGACTCACATGCCAATCTTCCTTGCAAACACATTCATAGACACACTCAGAAACCACACTTCACCAGCCAGCCAGGCATCCCTCAATCCAGTAAACCGACAGCTAAAATTAACCATCGCATCTAGTATTTTCTTCTATTCATTTGTAACCCCCCAAGTTTGGTATTACGATTTTTACCATTTTATATAATAAATATTTATTTGGATATGCTAATATAGTCACCATTTTCTTGGCTCATCATTTCTATCTATATCTCAAACTTTCCTGTTAGGGTGATTTTCCTTTGCAGGATACTTTTTAGAAGATGTTTTAGTGAGAGTCTGTTAATATTAATTCTCTAGGTTTTTATTTGCTTGAACATGACTTTATTTTATGATTGTTCTTGAGTGATAGTTTCATTGATTACACATTTTGAAAAGATTCTATCGTGTTCTGGGTTTCATCATTGCTTATGAAAAGTCACCTGTCTGTCATTGTTATGTAGGTAATCTGCTTTTTTCTGTGTGGCTGCCTTTTTTTTTTTTTTTTGAGACAGGATCGGCCAGGCATGGTGGCTCATGCCTGTAATCCCAACACTTTGGGAGGCCGAGGTGGGCAGATCTCCTGATGTCAGGAGTTCAAGACCAGCCTGGCCAACATAAGGAAACCCCATCTCTACTGAAAACACAAAAAATAGCTGGACATGGTGGCAGGCACCTGTAATTCCAGCTACTCAGGAGGCTGAGGCAGGAGAATCACTTGAATCCAGGAGGCGGAGGTTGCAGTGAGTCGAGATCGTGCCACAGCACTCCAGCCTGGGTGACAGAGCAAGACTCTATTTCAAAAAAATAAAAAGAGGCAGGGTCTCACTGTGTCACTCTCTGGCTGCGGTGCAGCTTGACATGATCCTAGCTCACTGCAACCTTAAACTCATGGGCTCAAGCTATTCTCCTGGTTCAGTCTCCCAAGAGGCTAGAACTACAGGTGTGAACCACCATGACCAGCTGATTATTTAAGCTTTTTTGTAGATATGAGGTCTTGATATGTTGCCCAGGTTGATCTCAAACTCCTGACCTTAAGCAATCCTCCTGTCTCGGCCTCCCAAAGTGCTAGGATTACAGGTGTGAGCCTCTGCACCTGGCCCTTGGCTGCTTTTTAGATTGTCACTTTGTCTTTGCCGTTCTTCAGGTTTATTGCAAAATGTCTAGGTATGGATTCCTTATTTGTTATGCTCAAGATTTACTGGACTTTCTCAATCTGAATATTTGTGTCTTTCATCAATTCTGAAAATTGATAATATCTCTTCTAATATTATCTCCCCCACTCCCCATTCTCTTGATTATATCCTTCTGCTACTTTGGAAAAAATGTGTTTGTAGACTGAATATCTTTATCCTTGATATGCCATAGCTTTTATTTCATGTTTCCCATTTTCTTTCTCTCTGTGCTTCATCATTGGTCATTTGTTCAGCTCTATCTCTCAGCTCATTCATTATTCTTTATTTGGACCATGTCTAATCCACATTTAATCCATACACCCAGGCTGGAGTGCAGTGGCGTGATCTCGGCTCACTGCAACCTCCAGCTCCCGGGCTCAAAAGATTCTCCCACCTCAGCCCCACAAGTAGCTGGGACTACAGGCACATCCCACCATGCCCGGCTAATTTTCTTTTTTTTTTCTTTTTGGTATTTTTAGTAGAGACAGGGTTTCACCATGTTGGCCAGGCCAGTCTTGAACTCCTGATCTCAAGTGACCCACCCGCCTTGGCCTCCCAAAGTGCTGGGATTATAGCTGTGAGCCACCATGCCAGGCCAGATAAAGCTATTTTATATTACATACTTAACAGTGCCAATATCTACTGTCTTTGCAGGTCTGATTCTGTAGTCTTTAGTTTCTGCTACCGCCCACGCATGGCGCTTTGTTCACTTGTGTGTTTTGGGAGTTTTTATAGTAAACTCACAATTATTTATTTGCTACTTATCTAGCAGCATTATTTGAGACTTTGGTTTAAGATGCGTTCCTTCAGAAAGTTTTTCATTGGTTTCTACTAGGTACCTGGAGACATTGATATAACAGGAATACTTCAAGCTAATCTCCTTTTTTTTTTTTGTTAGTGGGGTGGTGTGTGGGCTACACAGATAGTATGAATCCTAACAATCCGTGAGATGGTCTGTTTATGGTTTGGGATTCTCTAGGGAAACTTTTGTGTTTTTTCACTGATCAGAACAAGGTCAAGACATCAAGTATCCCCTCATGGGAGGTGGTGTTTTTGCTAGTGGTGTTTCTTTGCTAATGCACCCATTTCCTGAGGAATTTATCTTTCAAGGTAACAGATTTATAGGAGTTCCTGATCCAATTTCCCTCCTTGCATGGGATCAGAGGATGCTTTGAGCAACCGGTCTTCTTTTCTGGAATCATACCTTTCACAGTCTTGGAGATTTGTTTCTTGTCTGCTCAGACACAGACTTAAAAGCACATTTTAAAATTTTATGCAGAACTTTGAGGTATATTACACCAAGAGGCGTTCTCAGTTTACCACAGTACTATAAGCAGAAACCTCTCTTCATGATTCTTCATGTTTCTGTATTTTCCTGGTTTTCACATGTGTATTATTCCAAATGAAGTTCTGAATTTATCAAGTTCAAAAACACCTGCTAGGATTTTTACTAGGATTTCATTTAATGTATAGATTACTTAATGGAGAATTGATATTTTTATAATATTAAGCTTCCTACCTAGAGCAAGGAATGGATTTCTATTTAGTCAATTTTTCTTTTTCTTTTCTTTTTTTTTTTTTTTTTTGAGATGGAGTCTCGCTCTGTCACCCAGTCTGGAGTGCAGTGGCACAGTCTCGGCTCACTGCAAGCTCCACCTCTCGGGTTCATGCCATTCTCCTGCCTCAGCCTCCCAAGTAGCTGGGAGTACAGGCGCCCGCCACCACACCTGGCTAATTTTCTGTATTTTTAATAGAGACGGGGTTTCACGGTGTTAGCCAGGATGGTCTCGATCTCCTGACTTCATGATCCGCCTGCCTCAGCCTCCCAAAGTGCTGGGATTACAGGTGTGAGCCACCACACCCAGCCCAATTTTTCTTTTGAGGTATATATAACCTCATAAGTTATACCATTTTCTTTGTGTAGATTCCACATCTTTCTTTTACAATTTATTCTGAGTTGTTATATTTTGTTATTTTTATGGAGAGATCTTCAATTACATTCTCTATTTGGTTATTTTGTATATAGGAAACTATTTGTTTTCATATGTTAATTTTGTAACTAGCAACAATATTAACTCACCGTTTCTAATAGTTTTGAGGTGTTTTAAAGTGGGAGTTTCTAAGTCAAAAGCATATCCTCTGCAAATAATTCTAATTTGGCCTCTTTTTAAATGCTTGCACTTCTCATTTTCTTTACTTACATAATTACGTATATACATAACATAAATGTATGTATATATAAATGTGTATATATATATAGTACAACTTTTGGCTAAAAATTGATAAGTTAGTTTGGACTGTTATTTTCTTTTTCAAATATTTAAAACTTTGTATTGCAGAAAACTTTAAATATACACAAAAGTTGCCTGGGTGCAGTGGCTCACACCTGTAAAACAGCACTTTGAGAGGCCAAGGCAGGGTTATCAAGGGTTACCAGCTTGGCCAGCATGGTAAAACCGTGTCTCTACTAAAAATACAGAAAATTAGCTGGGCCTGATGACATGCACCTGTAATCCCAGCTACTCAGGGGGCTGAAGCAGGAGAATCCCTTGAACCCAGGAGGTGGAGGTTGCAGCGAGCTGAGATTGTGCCACTGCACTCTAGCCTGGGTGACAGAGCGAGAGTCCATCTCAAAAAATCAAATAAATAAAATAAAATAAAAATACACAAAAGTAGAGCATAGTACAGGACACTTCCATATACTTATCACTTAATTTTGACACTTATCAATTCATGTCCAGTTTCTCTCTATCCCTCCATCTTCCAAGCCCCCACCGAATTATTGTGAAGCAAATCTCAGCCATCAAATCATTTTATCTGAAAATTTTCCATGTGTCTTTCTAAAAGCAAAGGACTCCTTTGGAACAAAAATGAAACAAAACATTGCTACACCACCACCATCACACGAAAAAAAAATCCCCAATAATTTCTTGATATCATCAAATATCCAATTAGTGTTCAGGTTTCCTTGATTGCCTCATAAATGTTTTTTTCACAGTTGATTTATTTTGACTCAAGAACCAAACAAAAATCAAGGTTCATGCATTGCATTTGGTTGACAGATCCCCTTAGTGTCCTTTGGTCTTTACATTGCCCCATTTTTTGGTTTTTATAATGTATTTGTTGAAGAAACCAGTCAATTGCCGTGTAGAGTTGCCCATTTTCTAGATTTTGTTGATGTGTCTTGTGAAGTCTTTTTTTTTTTAATTTATTTTATTTTGTGTGTGTGTTTGTGTGTGTGTGAGATGGAGTCTTGTTCTGTTACCCAGGCTGGAGTTCAGTAGTTGGATCTCAGCTCACTGCAACCTCCACCTCACAGGTTCAAGCAATTCTCCTGCCCCAGCCTTCCAAGTAGCTGGGATTACAGACATGCCCCACCACGCCTGGCTAATTTTTGTATTTTTAGTAGAGACAGGGTTTCACCATATTGGCCAAGCTGGTCTCGAACTCCTGACCTCAAGTCATCTGCCCAGATTGGCCTCCCAAAGTGCTGGGATTGCAGGTGTGAGTCACCATGCCCTGGTCTCTTGTGAAGGCTTTTAACGTGTTTCGATGTCTCTTCTGTAAACTCATGATTGGTTTTAGAGGCTTGATCAAATTCAGGTTCAGTATTTTTGTACAAATTCTTCAGAGGTGGTGTTGTGTGCTTCCACCAGCGGTGCCGAAAGATCTGTTTTTCTGTTCTTGGGGCGTTAAGGTTGACCAGAGAGTTCCAGTGTCATCCACCGGATCATTCATTAAGAGTGCCCCATCAGCCTGACTTTGATGATCGCCGGGTGGCTTTGTTTCAGAGGTCTATCTCACCCTCTGCCTCGGCAAGTTCACTGTTTTGCCTATTTGCTCTTTTATCCAATCATCCACCTTTCTCTGCTCTGTTCTGAATGGGGGCTGGGGAGCTGACCCATAGAGGTGGCATTTCCCAACTTCCTTTGCCAGCTGGATCCCAGCTAGGTAAACCCAATGGGAGGCACTGGCAGGGACCAGAGAGCTGCAAGAAGGAACAGACCTGGGTGGCGCTTCTCTCTCCCTCCCCTTCAGGAGCCTCTCCATCATCAGCTGCGCATCTTTGCTGGCTCCAGCTGCCTCCCGGTGACCTCTGCCTTTGCTGGCAACATATCTTCTCTTTCTCTTTCCTGTGGTGGCAGCTTCTTGCTATTGCCAATGTCTTGGTCACCTCACTGTCCCGTCTAGCTTCTCGGCATTCCTATCACAAGGGTGATCAACTCCCATATTAAATTACCTCTGTTTGTCATATCTGGAGCAATTTCTTTTTTCCTCCTGGACCTTGAGAAGAAGTATGTTTGTACTTTCAAAAAAAAAAGAAAAAGGAAGTTCTTATTTCTCTATGTTCCAGAGGAATTTAAAAGTATTGATAAGATCTGGTCTTAGTGGTTTTGGATGAATTCACTTTAAAACTGTCTGGACCTCAAGTTTTTTGGTGGGAAGCTAGAAAAATTTCTCAATTTCTCCTATGCTTGTTGATCTATATAGATTTTAGATTATTTTTAAAGAAGAAAAACAGATGAACAAATATCAGATAATTCTTTAAAAGCTATAGATACAGATGATATATTTTTAAAGTAATAATAACAAACACATAGAGAATGTGTTTTGTCTTGTTTTGTTTCTGAGATAGGGTCTTGCTCTGTTGCCCAGGATGGAGTACAGTGGCATGATCACGGTTCACTGCCACCTTGATCTCCTGGGCTCAAGCAGTCCTCCCACCTCAGCCTCCCAAGTAGCTGGGACTACAGGTGCGTGCCACCACACCCAGCTAATCTTTTCTAAATTTATTTTTTGTAGATACTGGGTTTCACTATGTTGCCCAGGCTGGTCTTGAACTCCTGGGCTCAAGCAGTCCTCTTGCCTCAGCCTCCCAAAGTGCTGGGATTAAAGGGGTGAGCCACTGCACTTGACTTTTCTTTTTAATGAGAGATTTGGATATCTTCAGATTTGGGTCAAGCCCGAAGCATCTTTCATAGTGATTAGAGGTTTTATTTCAAGATTAAAAACTGGCAGAAGAGGCTCATACAAATATCAGGAGCTGACTAAACTAAGTTACGGTCATCTGCGGAATTGAAGATATGAGTTGTGCTGGCATTGAGACTAATGAGAGACAGCTCTCTTAACCTGAAAGATCCCTGACCTCTGCCCTCCCAAACATTTCCTCCCACCCCTCCAACCGTTAAATATATTTCTAGAATTCCAGCAGTGATTGTTAAGAGAATCATTACTACTTCCTGCTTCATTTATTTATTTATTTACTTATTGTTTTTTAGCCAGAGTCTCGCTCTGTCACCCAGGCTGGAGTGCAGTTGCGCAGTCTCCACTCGCTGTAACCTCCGCCTCTCAGGTTCAAGCGATTCTCCTGCCTCAGCCTCTTGAGTAGCTGGGATTACAGGCATGTGCCATGACACCTGGCTAATTTTTTTGTATTTTTAGTAGAGATGGGGTTTCACCATGTTGGCCAGGCTGGTCTCGAACTCCTGACCTCAGGTGATCGGCCTGCCTCGGCCTCCCAAAGTGCTGGGATTACACATGTAAGCTACCGCACCTGGCCTCTGCTTCACATTTTTATATGCATAAACCATTGTGTTCACCTTGACCAATACACAATCTCCTTTTAGATCATTAATTTATTCATAAAGTCATTAAATATGTTCTGAGCAAAGGCGGCGCCAGGCAGTGTTCTAGATACCAGGGCTATAGTGGCAACCACAAGGGACCCTGCCCCTGCCCTTGCAGAACTTACCTACCATCTCACAGGGAAGAGACTTGGCCTTGTAAGTGCAGTTTTTGGTAAGTGCTTAGAAGTCAAAGTTTTGGGTGCTTGGATGGGGAGTGGGTCAAGGAAGGCTTCCTCAAGGAGGCAACTGAAGACTTTATGCTGAGACTTGAAGGATAAGTGGGAGCTGACCAAGCTGGGTTACATATGTGGAACTTATTTCATGCTGAGAAAAGAATTTGGGGTGGAAGTGAGTGCTTGGCCGTGGTTTTCTCTCTTCAAACTCTCTGTACTAAAAACATTTTTAAAAATGAAAAACATTTCCATAAGTGGAAAGATGAAGGAAGGAAAGAAGGACAAAAGGAAGGAAAGGAAGGAAGGAAGGAAGGAAGGACAAAAGGAAGGAAAGGAAGGAAGGAAGGAAGGAAGGAAGGAAGGAAGGAAGGAAGGAAGGGAAGGAAGGAAGGAAGGAAGGAAAGAAGGAAGGAAGGAAGGAAGGAAGGAAGGAAGGAAGGAAGGAAGGAAGGAAAGAAGGAAGGAAGAATGAGAGAAAGAAACACAAAACCAACATCCTTCCTTCTCTAGTTGACGCAGTTCTTGCCACTGGAGTTAACTGTGTGCCTTTGGCTGGGTCACCAGATCCCCCAAGCCTCAGTTTCCTCCTTCAGATAAGAAGTTTACGTTAGCACCGTGTGGGTCTGCCATGAGCATGGAACTGAGAATGGGTCATGGGGTATTTTTTAATGGTTATTTACATTTGTTAACCCAATTTCCATGAAGAACTGTTCGGGAGCTACAGTCAGAGGGTTAGTGACCTAAGGCTCCCTGAGGCCAGAATTTGAGGGACCCAGGTCCAAGAGGGAGACCGGCACCCTGGGCTCCCCATCCACCCCACCCCACCCCCAGCATTCGCAAGCTTTCTCCGCTCCTGTATATGAATGAGGTGATCTTTCAGCTGCCCTTTGTCTTGGAAAAAAATTAATTCTCATTTGCATTACCTCGTCTAAATGTCACCCACCGATATTTTGTTAGACATTAGCGGCACTGGCAGGGAGGGCCGCGGGGTAATTGTGTTCTGCCTGGTGCTGGGATTTACATAATTTCAGACAGCAATTAAAGAATCCTGGGGAATTTTTTTTTCTCTCTTCCAACCTCTCCTACAAAGAAAGTGTTCGTTTACATTAAGCGCTCAGCTCCTCGCTGTTCATTTGCATAAAATTAAAGGTTTTTGTGTTCCGGAACAGCAGGGTAACATTTAAAATTCCGTTTTAAAAACCTCACCTTACAATAATAAAATGTTAATATCATTTCATAGGCAATGCAAGGTTGCCAGATGCCTTTCACTTCCAACTTGTATCCATTGCTAACTGCTTTTCCCTCTTTCTCTCTCTACTCATCCCTCTTTCCTTCTCCCTTTGTCTTCGTCCATCTCTATTCTTCCCACCACGTCTCCTCCTTAGCCTCACCCTGTGTTCTCACGTCCTTGCTCTCTCTCTGTTTCTCTTTCTCCCTTATTCTCTTTTTTTTTTTTTTTAGATGGAATTCAAAGGTCCTTGACCCCCACCAGCCAGAGACCATGAAACAAAGTCAAGTTTCCATGATTGTCCGTGAATAATGACTCTAAGCTCCCAACTGCCAGGTCCCAGGGGTCTTGTTCCTACAAGGTCCCCACATCACTCCTTACCCAGCCCCGTATCCCATATGTCCTTTCCCCAATCCTGGTTACTCTCACCTCCCCTGTGAAGCCCATATGCTGCCCCCATCACCACGGATATCCATGATGCCTCTGGAAGGTCACTCCCCAGCCATTGCTGCAGCTCCCCAAGGTGGCCTGGTCCCCAGTGTTCCTTCTGTTTATTCATTCACTCCTTCATTCTCTCTCGTATCAAACAGCATTGAGATAATCATATTAGAAGATCCTGACAGCAAAGGTCCCTGACTAGAACCCCTCTCTCCTCTAGCTGCCCAGTCCTGGGGCTGAGTCCAGGCCAACCAGACAGGCTCCCTGACCCTATCCCCAGGATAAGCCTCCCTCAGACCCTCTAGGCCTTTCCTGCCATCTGGTCTCCCTCAGTCCACCCCAGTCCATCAGACATAGTTTGAGAACTCCAAACTCCATGGGGGGAGGCAAAGGACTATCCTTGGTCCTGCTTTCCTGAGAGCATTCAGGAACCCCATGTCGATTTTGTTCACCTGGAGGGGCAATGGCCTTACTTTATTCACCAATAGTCTAACCCTATACATTCATTTCCAGGAACAGATAGGAGGCATAGACAAAGAGTCTCGGCCAGAAATATGAAGAAAGAATCAGTTCTTTGATACAAAGAAGAGATTTCCAGCTATCAGGAGAGACAAGAGAGGAACAGAAGTTTTAGGGACCAGAGTGGAAGGGGCTAGTCTTCGTTGATGGTGAGGGGACAGAGTGAGTCCAGAGGAGACAGCTCTATGGGGCAACGTGAGGTTTGCCACGCTCCACGCATGATCCAGAAATGGGCAAAGGTGGGGGTAGAAACCATAGAAACATGTAATTCTCCCTTTCCTTCCATAGCACATGGAATGACAGCTCAAAAATGATCCAGAGATATAAAAAGATAAAGACAGTTTTGTTTACTGAAGACCACAGTTTTCAAGTTAATATTCATTCTAACAAGTAGATAATATTTTAATGTGAGGCTTTAGGAGGTAAAAGGTATTAGTAAAGGGGTTCAGAGTGGGGCGGGTACATGTAGTCATTCCAGGAAAAAGGATCAGCATGGACAAAGGTTCTGAAGAGGGAAGACATATAGCTGAACAATGGAAAGAAGGCTGGACATCCAGCTCACAGAAAGAAAAGGAAAGGGGGTGCAAAGAAACAAGAGAATATGGCTCATATATAGGGAGAAAAGCAATTAAGAGAAACTAAACTGCCCTTGCAGAAGCTCAGACTTGAACTTTCTAGATCAAGGCTTTGAACAAGCTATTTTAGATATCACCAAAGAGCTAAAGGAAACCATGCAAAAAATGTCTCTTCAAACAGGGAATACCAACAAAAAGACAGGGATTATAAAAAGGCACCAAACAGAAATTCTGGAGTTAAAAAGTACAATAACCATAATAAAAAATTAAATAGAGGGGATCATACCAGTTTCAAACAGGAAGAAGGAAGAATCATCAAATTTGAAGATAGGTCCATCGAAGTTATTCAGTCTGAGGAACTGAAAGAAAAAATAATGAAGATAAATGAACAGAACCCAAGAGATCTGTGGGACAGCATCAGACATATCAACACATGCATAATAGGAATCCTAGAAGAGGAGAGAGAAAGGGGAATAAAGGGCTTTTGAAGAAATAATGGTAATACACTTCCCAAATTTGATGAAAAACATGAATTTACACATTTAAGAAAATCAAAATATCCAAGTAGATAAACTTAAAGAGATCCACACAGACTGTTCAAACAAACTGTTCAAACCAAAGACAGAGGGAGAATCCTGAAAGCGGCAAGAGAGAAGTGACTAGTCACATACAAGGGACCCTCAATAATATTAATAGCCAGTTTCTCATCGGAAACCATGGAGTTTAGAAAGAAATAGGATACAATATTTAAAGTTCTGAGAGAAAAAAACTCTCAATCAAAAACTCTATATTTAGCAAAATTATACTTCAAAAATGAAGGAGAAATCAAGACATCCCAAGATTTAAAACAAACAAACAAACAAACAAGCTGAGAGAGTTCATTGCTGGTAGACCTACTCTACAAGAAATACTAACAGGAATCCTTTAAGCTGAAATGAAAGGACACTAGACACTAACCCAAAGCTATACAAAGAAATTAAGAAAACTGGTAAAGACATAGATTTACATAGGTAAATATAAAAGCCAGTACTATTTTTTTCCTCTGTAACTTCATTTTTCTATAAGATTTAGAAGACAAATGCATTAAATAATAATTATAAATAATTTGTTATGACCATTATAAATGTTTGTTGATGGGCACACATTGAAGAAAGATCTAATTCATGACAACAACAACATAAAGCAAAGAGATGAAGCTATATTGGAGCAAGGTTTTTATATAATATTGAGAGAAAGTTGATATTAATCCAAGCCAGATTGTTATAAATTACAACGTCAATTATAATCCCCAGATGAACACTTAGAAAATAACTAAAAAATATACATTAAAAGAAATGACAAGGGAATGAAAATGGTACTTTAGAACATCCCTATCCAACATCAAATAAAGCTGTAATGGCACAAAATGACAGAAGCAAGTGATTCCTTATCAGTAATTACATGAAATGTAAATGGATTAAACTCTCCAATCGAACGGCACAATGGCTGAAAAAAATGACCCAACTATGTGTCATGTATAAGAGATTCATTTAGATTAAAAGATACAAATATATTGAAAGTAGAAAGATGCAAAAATATATTTTATACAAAAAGTAACCAGAGCTGGAGTGACTATACTAATATGAGACAAAATAGACTTTGAGACAAAAATTGTTACAACACAAAGAAGGACGTTATACAATGATAAAAGGTCCAATCCATCAAAAAGGTATTGCAATTATAAACATATAAGCATCTAGCAACAGAGCCCCAAAATACACAAAGCAAAACAGTATCTGCTTCAGAATTGAAGGGAAAAAATAGATAGTTCCTTAGTAGTAGCTGGAAACTTCAATATTTCACTGCCAATAATGTATAGGACAACTAGACAGAAGTTCAGCAAGGAAATAGGGAACTTGAACAACATTATAAGCCAACTAGGTTTAACAGACATCCGTAGAACACTCTATCCAACAATAGCAGAATACACATTCTTATCAAGTACCCATGCAATATTCTCCAGGATAAACCATGTTGGGCCAAAAAATAAGTTTTAATATATTTAAAATATACATCATACAAAGTATCTTCTTTAACCACATGGAATGAAATTAGAAACCAATAATAGAATGAAATTTGGAAAATTCACAAATATGTAGAAATTAAACAACCTAGTCCTAAATAAACAAGAGGCCAAAGAAGCAATCACAAGCAAAATCAGAAAATACTTTGAAATGAATGAGAATAAACATAAAACAAAATTCAGGGGATGCAGGAAAAGCAATACTCAGAGGGACATTTATAGCTGCAAACACCTACATTTAAAAAGAAGAAAGACATGAAATTAATAAAATAAGCTTATGCTTTAAGAAAAGAAAAAGAAGAGCAAATTAAACCAAAGCAAGCAGAATGAGAAAAATATTACAGCAGAGGTAAATAAAATAGAGAATAGAAAAATGATAGAGAAAATCAGAAGTTAGTCCTTTGAACAGATCAACAAAATTGGCAAATTCTTAGCTATATTAGTCAAGAAAAAAAGAGAGAAGACTCAAGTTATTAAAATCAGGAATGAAGTGGGATATCATTACTGACCTTGTAGAAATAAAAAGGATTATAAGAGAATACTATGAACAGCTGTGTGCCAACAAATTGGATAATCTAGATGAAACAGACAAATTCCTAAAAACACAGAAACTATAAAAATTAACTTAATACAAACTAGAAATCTAAACAAACCTATGAGAATAAAAGAGATTAAATCAGTAACCAAAAGACTTCTAACGAAGTCCAGGACCAGATGATGACTTCCCTAATGAATTCTACCAAATGTTTAAAGAGGAATTAACACCAATATTTCTCAAAGTTTTCCAAAAAACAGAAAAGAAGCAAACACTTTATAGCTTAGCACATGAGATCACTATTACCCTGATCCCAAAGCTAGACAAAGACAACACAAGAAAACCACAGACCAGTATCCTTTATGAATACAAAATCCTTAATAAAATATTAGCAAATTGAATCCAGCATCATATTACAAGGATTGTACATCATAACACCAAGTGAGATTTATCCCCGTAATGCAAGGGTGGTTCAACATACAAAAATCAATCAACATAATATACTACATTAGCAAGAATGAAAGACCCTATATGATCATCTCAATAGCTTTGAAAAAAAAAATTAGCAAAATCCAACACGCTTGCATGATAAAAGCACTCAACAAGCTAGGAACAGAAGAAAAATTTCTCAACCTGATAAACAGCATTTATGAAAATCACACAACTAACAGCATGCTTAATGGAGAAAAATCAAAACTGTTCTAAGATCAGGAACAAGAAAGGATGTCTACTCTCACCACTTCTATTCAACATTGTAGTGGAGGTTCTAGCCAGGGCAATTAGTCAAGAAAGAGAAGTAAAAGGCATCTAGATTGGAAGAAGCAAAATGATCCTATTTGTAAATGGCAGGTTCTTATATGTAAAAAACCCTAAATAATTCACAAACAAACCAAAAAACTTAAACCAAAACTTAGAACTTAACCAAAAAACTTAAAAAAACAAAAAAACTTAACCAAAGCTTAGAACTATAAGCAAATTCTGCAAAGGTGCAGGATACAGGATTAAATATATAAAAACTTATTGTATTTCTATACACTAGTAATGAATAATGCAAAAAAATGAAATTAAGAAAACAATTCTATTTGCAGTGGCATCAAAAATAATAAAATACTTAGGACTAAATTAAATCAAGAAAGTGAAGGATTTGTACACTGAAAACTACAAAACACAGCTGAAAAACTGAAAACATTCTTAATAAATGGAAAGACATCTCACATTTATGGATCAGAAGACTTAATATTGTTAAGATGACAATGCTCTCGAAAATGATCTACAATTTCAATGCAATCTCTAACAAAATCCCAGCTACCTTATTTTTTTCGGAAGCAGACAAGTGGGTTCTAAAATTCACAAGGAATTGCAAGGATAGTCAAAACAACCTTTAAAAGGAAAAGCAAAGTTGGAGTACTCACACTTTCCTATTTCAAAACTTATTACAAAGCTACATGAATCAAAATCAGTGTAGTACTGGCATAAGCACAGACATAGAGATCAATGCACTAGAATTGAATCCAGAAATAAATCCATATATTTATGACCAAATGATTTTTCAACAGGAATACTAAGGCCATTCAATGGGGGAGAAAAAAGCCCCTTCAATAAATGGTATGGGGACAATTGTATATCCATATGCAAAAGAATGAAACAGGATCCCTCTCTCACACCATATACAAAAATTAATTCAAAATGAATTAAAGACCTTAATGTAAGAGCTAAAAGTATAAAACTCTTGGAAGAAAATGTAGGTGTAAATCCTCATGACTTTGTGGATCAGGTAATGGTTTTTTAAATATGACACCAAAAGCATAAAGAAACACAAGAAAAAAACATATTATTTGTACTTCATCAAAATAAAAAACTTCCCTGCATCAAAAAATATTATCAAGAAAGTGGATAAAAGCTTACAGAATGGGAGAAAGTACATGCAAACCATACATCTGAAAAAGGATCTTGTACCCAGAATATATAAAGAACTCTCATAACTCAACAACAAAAAGATAAACAATCCAATTTTAAGATAGGCAAAGGACTCAAATAGATATTTCTCCAAAGAAGATATACAAATACAAATGATCAACAGGCACAGGAAAAGATTATTAACATCTTTAGTTATTAGGGAAATGGAAATCAAAACCACAGTGAGATACCACCTCCCATTCACTAGGATGGCTATTATAATTTTTCATAACAAGTGTTGTTGTTATATGGAAATAAGGAAAACAACATAGGAATAATACAGGAAAATAACTAGTGTTGGCAAGAATGTGGAGTAATTGGAACTTAATACACTGCCAGTAAGAATGTAGAAAGGGGTAGCTCCTGTGGAAAACAATTTGAAATTTTCTCAAAATATTAAATATGGAGTTACCATATGACCCAGCAGTTCCATTCTTAGATGTGTAACAAAGAGAACTAAAAACATGTTTACACACAAACTTGTATACACACATGCTCATAGCTGCAATATTCACAATAGTCAAAAGTGGAAACAATCCAAATGCTCATCAACCAATGAATGGATAAATTGTGGTATGCCCATAAAATAGAATGTTATTCAGCCATAAAAAGGAATAAAGTTCTGATCCATACTACAACATGGGTGAATCTGGAATACACTGTGGGAAATGGAAGAACCCAGGACCAAAAGGCCACATGTTATGAGATTCCATTTATATGAAATGTCCAGAATAGGCAAATCCATAGAAGTAGAAAATAGATTATTAGTTGCCAGAATCTGGGAGGAGGGAAGAATGGGGAGTGATTGGGGAGTGATTGCTTAATGGATACTGGGTGATATGGTTTGGCTATGTCCCCACCCAAATCTCATCTTGAATTGCAGCTCCCATAAATCCTAGTGTCATGGGATGGACCCAACGGGAGGTAACTGAATCATGGGGGTGGGTCTTTCCTGTGCTGTTCTCATGATAGTGAATAAGTTTTACAAGGTCTGACGGTTTTATAAAGGGAAGCTCCCCTGGACAGGTCCTCTTTGCCTGTCACCATGTAAGACGTGTCTTTGTTTCTCCTTCACCTTCTGCCATGATTGTAAGGCCTCCCAGTCATGTGGAACTGTGAGTCCATTAAACCTCTTTTTCTTTATAAATTACCCAGTCTCAGGTATTTCTTTATTAGCAGCATGAGAATGGACTAATTAACACTGGGTTTCTTTTTGGGGTGATGAAAATGTTCTGGAATGAGAGAGGTGATGACTATATAACATTGTAAATATATTAAAAAACCACTGAGTTGTACATTTAGATATGGTTAATATCTCCATTTTAATTTTTGCTTAAAATTTAAGTAAATAAAATAGCTATAAATGGCATTATTGGAATGCAATGCCCCTCCCATTATTGAGATAAATTTGAATAAGAACTATGGAATAAATAAGAGTATTATAATCCTACAGTTCAGGCTCTTGATAAATGCACTTCATCTCAGAGAAAGTCCTTGTCTTAGGAAACACATCCTGAATATTTGTAGACAAAGGGACATCATGTTATTTGCAAATAACTCTCAAAGTATTTAGGAGAAAAAATATATATACATATACATGCATGTATGTGTGTGTATATATAGACATATGTGTGTACTTATATACGCATGCACACACACACATATATATGTATGTACACATAGTTGTACATACATATATATGTATATATGCTGAGAGAGAGCAACAGATAGAGATCACAATGATAAAACCAGTGAGGTAAAATAAGACTTGGTAAATCGGAATAAAAAGTATATAGGTATTCTCTGTACTGTTCTTGCAATTTTTCTATAAATGTGAAAATATATTTTAAAATGAAGGCTTAAGATGATAAATAAATGTATAACTCAATCAATAAAGTGTCTATCGAGAGGAACATGGGGCCTGGAGAAACATGGAGCTCTATGTACCTGGACAGAAAGAAATTTGGATGAAGAGGAGAAGAGAACAGGGTAGGTGAGGCCGGAAGTGCTGTGTAAGCCTGGGCTGGTGTACTTCTCCATAAAATGGGTACAATGGCATATCTATCCTTGAGTTCATGTGAGGATTCAGTAAGATACAGCAGGTACAATGCTAGGCTTAGTGCCTGGCATGTGGTTAAGAGCTCAGTAAATTATTTTAGTGGAACAGTTATACAAATAAATTTATGACAGTTGCAGAACACTTGCACAGCACTTAGACACTCCCCGCACTATTCTAGGTATTATACAGGTATTAATTCCTGTACTTCTCACGAAAACACCCTATGAGGAGGGAGCTACTATATCATCGTCCCCACTTGAGGATGAGGAAACTGAGTCACAGAGAAGTTAGCAACGTGTCCAAGGTCACAATGTGTCTAAGTCATGGAGCCAGGATTTGAGCCCAGGCGGAGTGGCTCCAGCAGCCTCTCTACAATGTAATGACACTTCTTTAAAGGCCAGTACAACCTTTAAAGAAGTGAAGGGAAGGGCAGGCAAGGATTTTACCACTGCTGGGTGAGGACCACTGGGCAGCAGATAGAGGCTGCTGGGATGAGAACAAAGTGAAACTGTTGGGAAATCCACAGAATTGCAGCCCTGGGTCTTCTGGGCTGCATTTGGAGGAAAAGAAGGCACCATGGCTGGAGGATAGCACCGCCATCCTCGAAGGTAACCCCGCACACTGGCAGCGGTCTCATAGGCAGGCTCCAAGCCAGAGACTTGGCCAACAGGACCCGAAGTGGGGCCTGGAAGTGCCCAGTGCTCTCTGTAGGATGAATGCCCCACTTGGAGCAGCACAGAGATCCATTACTGGGGGCATGAAGGCTCTTGACCTCGGCCTTGGGCTGGCATGACTGACCCCCAAGAGCAGTCATGCACAGGGGCTGTGCCTGACACGGTTGATTCACTAACCACGAGTTGGTGGAGCATGTGACAGGAGGTCACTCAGATCTCACCTCAGCCCAGGGCTCTCCCCTTGAAGTCCCCATTGAGACTGGCAAGGCCTGAAGGTGACATGGAAGCCAGGGGACCCTGCTGAAGCTGTTCTTTCTCTCCGGCATGCTGGCCCCATGGCAAGATGGAGAGGAGACAGGTGCCCCACTCAGGCACCCTGGGAGTTAACAGCTGTAGGGCTGGCTGGGCCCTGCCCCTAATCAGTGCCTTGGTGCCTGCTCCTGGGGGTTCCTCCTGCCCTCTGGGTCAGAACAAACAGGCATCTCATTAGCTCCATTAAGCAGTCATTTTAGCTGCATGGTTCTGGGGAGCAAGTGTGTGCTTGGAAGGCACGGGTTTATTACATTTGCAGAAATAACACTTACACAGACAAAAGGAGTGAGCAGACAGGGAGGAGGCCTGAAGGCACAGTGAGGGCGGTGGGCAGCCAAGCCCAGCTCCTCCCCTTCTCTAAGCTTTTGCCTAGGGCATGGCCTCTGCAGGAAAGCCCTTCTCGCTCTCTATTCTAGCCGCTCCCTGCCTTTGCTGGCCTGTCTCTCACAGCCCCTGGTACTCCTGCCCCAAGGGGCCAGCCACACCAGCCCGAGGCCAGGGTCAAGAGCTTTCATGTCCCTAATAATGGGTCAACCGTGCCACTCCAGTTAGGGCATTCAGCCTACAGTGCACTGGGCACCCCCAGGCCCCATTTCAGGTCCTGCTGGCCAAGTCTCTGGCTTGGTGCCTGCCTGTGAGTCCTGCTGTCCGCATGCAGAGTCACCTCCAAGGATAGCAGATCCAGGGCTGCAGTTCTGTGGATTTCCCAACAGTTTCACTTTGTTCTCATCCCAGCAGCCTCTGTCTGCTGCCCAGTGGTCCTCACCCAGCAGCCATGAAATCCTTCCCTGCCCTTTCCCAGCAAGACCCTAGAACCAAGGCATGAAAAACACGTTGACTTGGGGTCTAGTTTCACAAATGCCCATCCAGAACTGGCTCTTGGACCCATGAGAAGTGCTCCCAGTGGCCAAATCTGGAGCAATCGGAGGAGCAAAATAAATGAAGGAGATGGGCATTATAGCCCAAAGTATAAAACAAAACCCACAAGCCCATTCTGATACAATCGATGATTGAATTAATGAATACATGGAAACAGAGAAATTAAGTAACTTACCTAAGGTCACAGTGCCAGAAAATGGTGGAGTTGGTATTTCAACACAGATCTGTCTGACTCATATATAAATAAATGAAAAGAGACAAATTTTCCATAGAGAAGAATTCCAAATAATTTCTGGAGATGTTCTGCCCACAAGGAGGAAAAGCAAAACTCCCACCCTTTAGGCGTGGGCTGTGCAGTGACTTCTTCCAAAGAACATTGTGGGCCGGGCGCAGTGGCTCACGCCTGTAATCCCAGCACTTTGGGAGGCCGAGGCGGGCGGATCACAAGGTCAAGAGATCAAGACCATCCTGGCCAATATGGGGAAACCCTGTCTTTAGTAAAAATACAAAAATTAGCCGGGCATGGTGGCACGCGCCTGTAGTCCCAACTACTTGGGAGGCTGAGGCAGGAGAATCGCTTGAACCCGGGAGGTGGAAGTTGCAGTGAGCCGAGATTGCACCACTGCACTCCAGCCTGGTGACAGAGCCAGATTCCGATTCAAAAAAAAAGAAGAAAAGAAAGGCACCGAGTGGAAATGGGGGAAAGAGTAACTTTCCAGGAGAAGGCTGACACACACCACAGTCCAGTGATCAAGGTCAACATCAGCAGTGGTAAGTCATATTGATAGGGACAGCGTGTGGCCGTGAGATGATGGGACGAAATGGCGGCCTAGCTCTGTGGTCCTCCCCAAAATCCATACCTCCAGTCGAATCATGAGCAAAGCAAAGCATCAGACAAATTCCAATAGGGGGACATGCTACAAAATACCTGACTGATATTCCTCAAAACTGTCAAAATCACCAAAAGAAGGAAAGTCTAAGAAACTGTCCCAGCCGAAAGGAGCCTAAGAAGACATGAGGACTGAACGCAGTGTGGTCTCGTGGGTGGGACCCGGAAACAGAAAAACAGACACAGACACACACAACACAGATCTGTCTGACTCATGTATAAATAAATGAAAAGAGACATTTATTTAGGGAAAAACTGAGGAAATCTGAATAAAGTATGCACTCCATTAACGATTACAGATCAATATTGGTTTGTTAATTGCGACGAACATACTCCATTAATGTAAGATGCTAATAATAGGAGAAACTGGATATAGGGTATATGGGAACTGTCTGTACTACCTCACATTTTTCTGAAAATCTGAAAGTATTCAGAAATAAAATACGTATTTAAATCAATCGGGCCAGGTGCGCTGGCTCACGCCTGTTATCCCAGTGCTTTGGGAAGCTGAGGCATGAGGATCGCTTGAGCCTAGGAGTTAGAGACCAGCTTGGGCTACATAGGGAGACCTTGTCTCTACCAAAAAGAAAAAAAAAAATTAGCCAGGTAAGGCCAGGTGCTGTGACTCACTTCTATAATCCCAGCACTTTGGGAGGCTGAAGCAGGCAGACCTCTTGAGCCCAGGAGTTCAACACCAGCCTGGGCAACGTGGCAAAAACCTCATCTCCAGAAAAAATTCAAAAAAATTAGCCAGGCATGGTGGCCTGCGCCTGTAGTCCCAGCTACTCAGGAGGCTGAAGCAGAAGGATCGCTTCAACCCAGGAGGTGGAGGCTGCAATGAGCTGAGATCACACCACTGCACTCCAGCCTAGGTGACAGTGTGAGTAACAGACAGAGTGAGATCCTGTCTCAATTTAAAAAAAAAAGAGGCTGGGCATAGTGGTTTATGCCTGTAATCCCAGCACTTTGGGAGGCCAAAGTGTGCAGATCACCTGAGGTCAGGAGTTCGAGACCAGCCTGACCAACATGGTGAAACCCCATCTCTACTAAAAATACAAAGTTAGCTGGGGGTGGTGGCACATGCCTGTAATCCTAGCTACTTGGGAGGTTAAGGCAAGAGAATTGCTTGAACCCGGGAGAAGAAGTTTGCAGTGAGCCAAGATCGCACCATTGCACTCCAGCCTGGACAACAAGAGCAAAACTCCATCTCAAAAAAAAGAAAAAGAAAAGAAAAAAAAAAGTAGCCAGGTGAGGTGGTGCACACCTGTGGTCCCAGTTCCTTGGGGTGTTGAGAAGGGAGGATCATTTGAATCCAGGAGATGGGGTTTACAGTGAGCCATGATCGTGCTTCTATACTCCAGCCTGGGCCACAGAGCAAGATTCTGTTTCTAAAAATAAAAATAACAAATAATAAATACAGAAACATATTTGGCTTCCGGGCCCCTGTGAGCTGGCTGCCCCCACCCTACCATGTGCCATCCCAGTTCTCACCTCCACTGAACGTGGTCATGTTAACTGCCCATTGGCACCCTCGTTGAGAGTCCGTGGACCCCTTCTGCTTTCTCCTGTGTCCCTGGTTTGACTGTTTGACTCTGTCCCCAACTCACTTCCTCCCACCCTCTCCTTCCTGGGATGCTGCCATGTCAAGAAGCCCTCTGGTTCCTCCTGTTGCGGCTCTGACTGTCACTCCTGGGCATCTCTGCTGGCCTCCATGCCGTGCCTGTCCCGCAGTGCTCCCAGGACAACCTCCTGGCCCTTCTTCCCACATGAGGCTGGTGTCCTGGGAGTGCCTCTCTGGCACACAGGGTGTTGTGGTAGCTCAGAGCCAAGGGTCTCTCTGCTTTCTCTGGGCCGTCTCTGTTTGGAGGCCAGATGCACTTCTCACCAACTGTCCAGAATCCACATGTCCCACCTTCCCCTAGGCCTGTTCTTCCTGTTCTCCACCATCCTCCCCGGGGCCTGGGGCTGAGTTCTGTGTGTTGCCCTGGGCTCTTTCCATCCCATCTACAGCATCCCATCTGCCCCTGGTCCTTGGAGCTGGCTCCTTAATACTGGCCTCAGGCATTTCATTCCTTCGTCACCTCCCTGTGTTGTCACTTCCACCAGGTGTCCGCACCGGCCTCCTCGCTGTCTCCCTGACTCCAGCTTCCTCCATTCAATCCACTCTCTACCCAGCAGCCAGGGCAGTGATTGTAAACTGCCCGTCCGACCCTGCAGCCCTCTGCCTGCCATGCTAGTGGACCACAGATGACTAACTGGGTACCCACAATCCTTTGCTCTCCCCTTTCTCTCCATCCTCACCTCCTGCCCCTACCTCAATGTCATCAATACACCCATGCAGCTGGCTCGCTTCTCACTTGCCCAAGCTGTTCCTGCAGCCTGGAACGCTCTTCTTTCTCATTTTCTGATGGTTCTTCAAGACTAAGGAGACAGGGCAAACCTTCTCTTACCTGCTGGTGAGGCCAGGTTCCTCCTGTGTCCCCAGAATGCATGTGCTTCCCCTGCTGGAGAACCTATCATATAAGGCAGGTATCACCTGCTCACAGAAGGCTTCACCTCCTCATTCCCTCCCACCCTGTAAGCACCTCCAAGGATTGTGTCCCACACATCTCTGTACCTTCAGGGGCACTGGAGGTGCTCAGTAAATGCTGTGATAACAGTGAACATTTACAGAGCACCTACTATGTGCCAGATACAATGCCAAGTACTTTGCATGCATTTTCTCATATTCATCCTTCTCAAGAACAAATGAGAATAAGTGCTTTTATTATTGCTGTTTTGGCCGTGAGGAAATTGAGGCACAGAGAGCCTAAGTAACTTGCTTTAGGTCACACAGCTTACTAGCAATCATGGTGCTGAAATGTGAATCCAAGCTCTGACTCCCTCATTTGTCTTTTGAACTACACTGTTAATTTTGTTTCCTGTTCCCTTTTCCACTGAGCAATTTCGTGACCCATGCCAATAAATATCATTCATAACATCATTTTTGTGAGCCCATGGCGTTCCATCATATTGATGCAAAATAATTTGCTTAACCAATCCTGTTTATTAGTATATGTCCGATTGTGTGACTTTTTTTTTCTTTCTGAGATGGAGTCTTGCTCTGTCACCCAGGCTGGAGTGCAGGGATGCGATCTCAGCTCACTGCAACCTCCGCCTCTGGGGTTCCAGCGATTCTCATGCCTCACCCTCCCCAGTAGCTGGGATAACAGGTGCCCGCCACCACACCCAGCTAATTTTTGTATTTTTAGTAGAGACGGGGTTTCACCATGTTGGCCAGGCTGGTTTCAAACTCCTGGCCTCGGGTGATCTGCCTGCCTCCACCTCCCAAAGTGCTGGGATTACAGGCATGAGCCACCGCACCCTGCCTGACTTTATTATTTTTTAAATGGTTAGCCAATTACCCCAACACTATTTTTTAAATAACTCATGCTTTTGCCTACTGATTTGAAATGCCACATTTATCATATATTAAATAGTTATATATATACTCATTTTTTATATCATTTGTTTCATTGTACCAATTCAAACTGTATTGAACTATAATATCCTTGTGATGCATTTTTTTTTTCATTCATTCACTCACTAACTTGCTCACTCAATGAATATGTATCGAGTAGTTCTGTGGACCAAGTACTGTTCTAGAAACCAAGATTCCACCGTGGGCAATGGAGCAGTGACAACACCGCATCACCCTCTCGCTTCTTGCATTTTAATATCTGACCTTAGAAGTTGCTTTTGCCTCTGCCGGGTGTGGTGGCTTATGCCTGTAATCCCAGCACTTTGAGAGGCCCAGGCAGGCAGATCACTTGAGCTTAGGAGTTGGAGACCAGCCTGGCCAACATAGCAAAACCCCGTCTTTATTTAAAAACAAAACAAAACAAAAAAAATTTAGCTGGGCATGATGGCACACGCCTGTACTACCAGCTACTCAGGAGGCTGAGGCAGGAGAATTGCTTGAATCCAGGAGGCAGAGGTTGCAGTGAGCCGAGATCACACCACTGCACTCCAGCCTGGGCAACAGAGCAATACTCCATCTCAAAAAAAAAAGTTGCTTTTGCCCCAATAAATTGCATATATCAAGATGTTCTTAGGCATTCTTGACTATTTATAACTCCCAATGAGCTAACATTGCAAGTAAGAAAATACATTGGGGATTTAATTGGAATGGAATTAAATGTATGGATTAATCTTAATGGAATTGACAAATTTTCATCTTCTTTCCCATGAACACAGCAGATGTTTCCATATAGTCAATTCCTATTTTTATGTTAAGTTGAGCTTCACACATTTATTGCTAAGTTTGTTGCTGGATATTTTCTATTTTTGTTGTTATGGTGAGTGTCATCTTTTTTCCATCATATATTCTAGGTGATTAATGCTAGTACATAGGAAAGGCATTGATTTTTGAATAATTCTTTTAAGTCAGCATCTTACTGAATTCTCTGATTAATTGTAATAGTCCCTAGTTGATCTTTTGAATTTTCTAGGTAAATAATCATATAATATGTGAAAAATAATTTTGAGCCTTTCTTTTTTATAGTTTTACCACTTACTGTTTTTCTTTCCTTTTGCATTGACCAGTGCAAGATATCTGAGGTGCAACGGTAAATGTTTAACAACCAGCTGTCCATGAGAAATAACTCTGATTTGTAGCACTTGCCTATTTCTGTGGTGTAAACACTGCTACCACGGCTGATGTCAAGCCACACTGATGTCACTGGACAAGAAATTAAAAACAGATGCTACCTTTGCTCTCACGAGCCAGATCAAGCACACCACTGAATAGAACACTAGACCATGAGATGGTCTGTGAGGACGAAATACTGTGGTCAAAAATAAAATTGGACCTGCCAATTCTGCAGGTTACAATGTACATGAGCATATCAAAGTCTCTGAGAAATCTAACATTTCATCATATTGATGCAACATAGTTGGCTTAACCAATCTTGTTATTAGTATAACATATTATACTAATATGTTATATGGGAAATATAACATATTTCCCAAATTTATTTGACTAATACAAAAAGTTGGAATATAGAACATCACAAAGGATTGGCTAAACAGTTGATGCCGTGATAACTTCATGGGTCCTCAACCTCTAATGGTTCCCATCGTTGCCTAGCAGTTCCCCTGGTCAGCTCTCTGTCCTGGCCTCCACTCTTGCCAAACTTTCCTGCTCTCCTCAAACCTCCCCCGCTCACCATCCTCTCCCTGTCTCTTAGGGGATGATGCCATAGTGCTCCCTCCCCATTGAACGTTCAGGCTCATCTCCATCAGCCCTCCCCATCACTTCATTCCCTCTAGGTCAATGGAGGAGACTGGGACTTCTACAGAATGAATCCTGCGTCGGTACCAGTATTCCAGCTGCCGGCTGCCTCCACCTCTGGGGACCAAGGCCCACCAGCCATCCCTTCCCTCTCTGCTGGAGCCTTATCATCAACATCTAAACATGCTCGAGTCTCTCTCCACCCTGAAAACAAGCAAACAAAACCAATTCCTCACCTTCAGCCTCTCTGTATGTCTCTATGGGACCTCACAGTCAGGATTCCCCAAAGAATTGTCTGTTCTGTTCTCTTTTCTCCCATGGATTCCTTGACCTGCTTAAATCTGGCTTCTTTTTCCAATTCTTTACTTAAACAATGTCCAACAAGATCAACAATGATGTACCTGTCACTCAATGCGGTAGCTGCTTCATAGCCCTCGCCTTCCCAACATGGCAGCTCTTGACCCCATTCCCAGCCCTCTCCAGTGAGACGTCCTCTGCCTTCCTGACTCCACGTCCTTGGACTTTCTCCACCTTCCCTGCCACCCAGCCTCCTCTTCTGGCTTCTTCCAGCCCATCTCAGTGTCCCTCAGAATCCCTCCCCAGTGTCCCTCTCCCCTAGGCTCGTGCTCAAGGGAGTCACCACCTCCCTGGTGTCAAGCTTCCCCTCTGCACTACGGACTCCCAGGTCTCTCCAAGCCCAGAGCAGATATTTGAAATGGCATTCCTTGGACCTTTGGGGAGAAATAATGGTGATGAACAATGGTGACCTGGGATATTCAATCAAGCCAGAGCAATGAGATTACGGCTCTGGAATAAGAAGCAAGACCACTTGCCTTCCACAGCGAGTTGCTTGGCCTCTGCCCTAAGTTTATGGGTTGGTGGAAAGAGGTTCTTTGAGGCGTGAACCCAGGATGAATCGTTCCGTTGTTCTCTAACTCATCAGCCAGAAAACTGACCTCAAACTCATCACCGCTGCCCACAGGCCACTTTTTAGGGGCCTGATAGAGGAGTACTCTTCCCACCACATCAGTGACAGCAGCCAAGAGAAGGACGATAAAGAACGGGCACCGGAGGGAGGGTTAGAGCCGGCGGCAGCAGCCTGCTGTTTGCAAACCGCCTGGCAACCGGGTGCCCTGGGCCGGGCTTCCCCAGCACACTGCACTGTGGTTATAGGTGGATGCTGAGCTTAAACTCCCTCCTTTGCAAGCTTTGATGAGGATCCTTTCGGGGGCATGGAGTGTCCAGCGTTTCCACCAGGTGGGTGCTCAGAGACAAAAATATTTCATATTTGTCACTACCGATGTCCCCAATTATTAATCGATGGTCTTAAGTAAGCTAGCTAACCTCTTGAAGCTGCATTCTCTAGCCTGTGAAATGGGAATACTATTAGTTGTTATTGTGGGGCCAGAGGCTCCCTGCAGAGGGCTCAGTACATGGTCACCAGCGATGCCTGCAGCTGTGGGTCCCACTGAAGCCACCCTGTCCTCTGACTCGGGGAGGGAAGGTCTCTATGCCCATGCAGAGGGGATGAAAAGCCCCCTCCCCAGCAGGGGACTCTGTGCCCGCTTTCCTCTGTCACCAAGGCCTATATTAAGAACATTAAATGTCAGCGGAGACGCTTTAACTGCTCATGTGCGGGTGAGAGGCAGGTGGGGTACAGGTGTGTCGGGGGAAGAGAAAGTCGGGAGGTAGAAAAAGCAAGGAGGCGGCGGTGGGGGGCGGGTAGAAGAGCAAGATTGAATTCATTAGGACCTGCAGGAACAGAAGGAAGTTAGAAGCCGGAGGAATGGGCAGGCCCTGTGTATGGGATGTTAGTGAACAGTCCAGGAAGGCTGTAGGGTCCAGGGGCAGCCTGACTCCCCACAGGTCAGGAAGGGCCTGCTTTGAGCCTCTGCTTGAAGCCCTTGCAAAAATTTCCACTGGAAGAGAGGATGGGGTTGGTGGAAAGAGCCTCCCGGAAAGCAGACTGTCTGCGATGCGAAGGCGGCTGTCAAAGCAAGGCCCTGTTGCTAAGGGAACCACCCGGGAAGATCCAGAGTGTGGAGATGAAGTCACCCCACATCCCCGGCAGCCATAGGGTTCAGGAGGGGTCCAGGGCTTCATCTGAGTCTAGGTTGCTGCCTCCCCAGACGGGCTTTGGTCCCTGGAGGGCAGAGACCCTTTCTCCTCTGACTGTGCCCAGATGGGGCTACTCATTAGCAGGCTGGGCTGTGTTGATGACTGTTACAATGATGGCAAAAGAAAGCTGGGATAAAGGGGCCCAGGGGCAAATGGGCTTGGAAGAGGCCTGTTGAAGGATGGTCTAGTGCCAGGGAGTTCCAGAACCTCAGGCCATCTCCCCACAGCATGACATTTCAATTCCACATGAGGGTTTAAGGGACTCACCAAGGGTCTTCAATTAAATTGGGATGAGAATGGCTTTAAGCTAACCTGAGAACTGAAGCCATCAGGGTACGCAAGAAAGATACATACAGGCCAGGCGTGGTGGCTCACGCCTGCAATTCCAGCACTTTGGGAGGCCAAGGCGGGCAGATAACCTGAGGTCAGGAGTTCGAAACCAGTCTGGCCAAAATGATAAAACCCCATCTCTACTAAAAATACAAAAATTAGCCAGGCATAGTGGTGGGTGCCTGTAGTCCCAGCCACTCAGGAGGCTGAGGCAAGAGAATTGCTTGAACCCAGGAGGCGGAGGTTGCAGTGAGCCGGACTGCACTCCAGTCTGGACAATAGAGTGAGACTCTGTCTCAAAAAAAAAAAAAAAAGACACATACAGCTTAGACACATCAGGCGCCGGTTTCCGGCCCCAGCTGCCCCCAGGGACCACTCAAGAGCTTTGAAACATACCATCCTGGGCCACACCCCCCAGGGAGTCTGACGTCACTGGTTGGGGGTGAGGCCGGGGCTTCAGAGCTTTTTAACACTCCCACATGACACCCATGGGCAGCCAAGGGTAAGAACCACCAAGATGTGGTCACTTCTTCTGAAGTTCATTCTGAAGATCTTGCAGATTACACTTTTTGTTACTTTGCGAAACATTTTACAGACAGGGAAAATAAACAACTTTCTCAGTCTTTGGTGGTGGCAGTGAGTGGCGTCAGTCTCCTATCTCGGTTGGGGGTACCCCATTCAACAGCTTAGAGAGGGGGCTACACTGAAAAGAAGGAACATCCACAGTGCTGGAGCCAGACTGACCTTGGGCAAGTCCCAGCTCTGCCTTTGGTGACCTTAAGTGAGTTGCTCACCTTCCCTGAATCTCAGAGTCTTTGTCTGAAAATGGAAATCATACGGAAGTTTCCAGAAGGAGGCTTGAGGGCAAGGCTCCATTTATGGTGCCTGGCACAGAGTTAGGACTCAATAGGTAGGAGTTGTTATTATCATGACCTCAAATTCATCCCACTTAGAAAAAGAGCTGGGTCCCTGCCCAACACAGACCCCAGCTCTGAATTCCCTGCAGAGTGTCTCCGAGCCCCATCTAAAGCCACAAACACTCAGTGCCAGGATGTGGCACCCTCCGAGCTGATGAATGGATTCCCCCTCAACCAAGATAGGACAGTGACACCACTCATTGCCAACACCCAAGACTGAGCAAGTCATTGATTTTCCGTTGGGTGCTGGGGCACTGAGACAGAGCAGACCAGGCTCTGCCTGGGGGAACCTCCAGTCTTGAGAGGACAGGAGAAGAAAATGACGAATCTGATGCTGGCTGGTGAGGGCCACGCTGGTCTCCTCTCACCCTGGGGGGTTCAGAGTCCCCGCGCCTGAGGGCCCCTTCAGCTCCTATCTGTCTTGTCCCTAGAGCCCAGCTCCTTGGCCCTTGCCCTCCCCGTCCTGGCCCCAGCACTCCACCCTCGGTGCTGCAGCTTCTGGAAAGGGAGGAGGGTAGCTAGATGCATTCACTGAGGGTTGGCCACGCACCAGGCTTTGTGCTCAGCACCCACATGCATCGCCTCAGTTCATGCTAACAAACATGGGAGGCGAGGGTCTCCCCAACACCCTCCACAGCTGAGGAGGCTGAGGCTCAGAGGTGGAGTCATGAGCTCGAGGTCACATAGCTACAGTGTACAGCCAGGATGTCCCCCCAGCTGCAGAACCTGTGCCCTTGACCACTGTGCCTCCCTTCAGTTGAGCCTCTCCCATGCTCCCTGCCAGCTTCTGATCGCTGGAGCTGGCTCCTCTTACCTGGCAGGGAGGGCTGAAACCAGTGCTGGGGGTTGCTCCAGCCAGGAGCTTACCAGCCAAAGCCTGCATAGCACGACCTTCACACAGATAGAGCCTAGCAGCCCCACTCTGGGAGGGAAGCAGAGCCGGGGGTCACACAGAGCCCCAGGCACGTGCTCCCTGTGGCCCAAAGCAGCTGGTGGTGGGCAAGACTGGGAAGGACCCTAGGACACAGCTAGCTCAGAAGCTGGGGCCACCACAGGCATGGACACCCGGGCTCTGGGGCCAGTCTGAGACCTGGGATGGTTCTGTGAGGAGGAAAAGGGGAGAAGAAGCTGAAAGAGGTGGTTACTTCATGACACCTCACATCTGTGTGATGGGGATGATAACAGCCCCTGCCTGGGCCCAGGCCCTGGCTTAGAAACGGTGCCTGGTCAACATTCTGGATCCCGTCCTTCCAGACCTTGCAGACTCCACCCACCCCAGGCTCCTCCTCAGCCCAGACCTCCTCCTCCCCAGGAACCACATCCCTCCCACCTCAGTCAGACAGTCCAAACCTGGAAAGCCCATGCCATCCTCTCACCCACCTCTCCCCAGACACAGGCCCTGAGGTAGCAGTTCTCAGTCCCCTGGGTGGACTTGGAAGCCGAGGCCCAGAGAGGTGAAGAGATTTTCCTGGCTGGGCACAGTTAGTGACACCTGTAATCCCAGAATTTTGGGAGGCCGAGGGGGGCAGATCACCTGAGCTCAGGAGTTCAGGACCAGCATGGTGAAATCCCATCTCTACTAAAAATACAAAAAATTAGCCAGGCGTGGCAGCTCATGCCTGTAATCCAAGCTACTCGGGAGGCTGAGGTACAAAAATAACTTGTAGCTGGGAGGTGGAGGTTGCAGTGAGCCGAGATTGCACCACTGCACTCCAGCCTGGGTGACAAGAGCAAGACTCCGTCACAAAAAAAAAAGAGAGAGAGATTTTTCCCAAGCGTGTGGTAGGATCAGAATCCAGCATTCCTGGTTGCTTTCAAGGTTGGGACCCCCTGAAGATTGGGAAGTGGCCCCCTGGTCAGACTGGGGGCTCTAGACCATGCCTCTGACACATGGAGGCTCAGGGTCTGAGAAATGCTGCCTCGAAAAGGTGCAGGACTGGAGCTTCTATGACCCAGATTCAGGGAAGACCCCAGGACTTGGAAGGAGGTTTTCAGCCTATAAGAGGTCAGGCAGACAAAAGTGCAGGCCTGGATTCAATCCTACCTCCACCACATACTGTTTAGGGGACACATTACTTAGCCTCTCTGAGCCTCAGCCCCTTGATCTATAAAATGGGAAGTAATAGGACTGTGATGGGGATGCAGTGAGATGTGCAAAGAAAATGCTGAGCACAGGCTGGCCATGGTGACTCATGCCTGTAATCCCAGCACTTTGGGAGGCCGAGGTGGGCAAATCGCCTGAGCCCAAGAGTTCCAAATTAGCCCGGACAACATGGCAAATTGCCATCTCTACAAAAAAAAAAAAAAAAAAAATACAAAAATTAGCCGGGCAAGGTGTCAGGCACCTCTAGTCCCATCATCTTGGGAGGCTGAGGTGGGAGGACCACTTGAGCCCAGGAGGTCAAGGCTGCAGTGAGCCAAGATCGCACCACAGCACTCCAGCCTGGGTGACAGAACAAGACTCTGTCTCAAGAAAAAAAAAGAAAAAGAAAGAAAGAAGAAAGAGAAAGAAAGAAAGAGCAAGAAAGAAAGAAAAAGAGAAAGAAAGGGGAGGGAGGGAAGGAAGGAAGGAAGAAGGAAGGAAGGAAGGAAGGAAGGAAGGAAGGAAGGAAGGAAGGAAATGCTGGGTACAAAACACAGCACATAGTAGTTGATCATTAAATGACCCTATCATTTTGTTGGCATTAAGGAGTCTAATGGAAAAGGCTGACAAGTTTAAGGACAGTAGCAGGATGAAGCAGTCAGGGGAAGTGCCAGGGCCTGAGGGCAGCAAACCTGTATCTTTGTCATATGCACCAAGCAGCGGGAACAGCAACCAGATCCACCCCCACCCCCCATATCAGTTACCGCAGAGCGGGCACAAAGTAAATATGCAATGTGGGCCTGGGGGACCGAGGAAGAAAATCCGGGAGCCTGATCCCAGGTCCTGGGACTTGCTGGTGGTTGTATCAGCTGTTGTATGACTTTGCGGTCATTTATAGTCACTTAAAACAATAAGACTTTATATTTGTTCACATATCTATTGGCCAGCTGGGTGGTTCTTCTGGTCTCAGCTGGGGTCATTCATGCATTTACGGTCAGTTGAGGGTTGGCTCCACAGCTCTGTTCTCTTGACTGGGCTCTGTCACATGTCTGAGGATTGGGTGACAGGATGTCCCCAGCTAAGACAACTGAGCTCTGCGCCAGTGGTCTCTTGTCCACTTGCAGGCTGGCCTGAGCTCGTCCACACAGCAACTGGGCACAATAATGAGAGAGAGAGAGAGAGAGCACAAATGTGTGCAGGACTTCTTTGAGGCCTAAGCTTGCACCTACCACACGGCTCTTCCCCCATGTTCTACTGCCCAAAGCCAACCCGGGATCCAGGGATAGGGAACTAGACTCTCCACTCTGGGGATGCAAGGAGAGGTGAGAATTACAGCCATTTTTGCAATAATCTCCCACAGTGATGGTTAAGAACATGAGCTGGACTCTAATTCCGACTCGCTAACGGCTTGCTGGGAGAGCTTGGGCAACGTCTTCTCTTCTCTGAGTCTGTTTCCTTACCTACAACATGGTCAAAGCGATTCCAACTCCCCAAGAGTTTTGTGGCGATTTGGAGAAATCAGGCATTTGAAGTGCCTAGCGTGGTGCCTGGGCCTGGTGAGTACCAGAACATGTGGGTTCCCTCCCTTTTCCCCAGGAAACAGCTGTGGATGACAATCTGATGTTCACACTTTGCAGGAAAGGGCTGGGGGCCCGGTTGGGGGTCTGTTGCACCCCCACTCCCTCCCTACCTTTCATCTTGCCCCCTCTGGAGCCCTCCTGCTGGGGCCTCACAGCACCCGGGGTCTTAAGGATAGTTAAGTAGCAAACTATGTGTTCATAATAAAATTTGCCGGCTTCTCACAGACATCCAATTTGCTTACCATCCAAAGAGAAGGATTGGGTGCCTGCTTCTGAAATTGTTTTAATCTCTGCCACAGAATGCTTCTGGCAGGGTTTTTCAACTGGAAAATAGGAAATGAGTTAGAAACAATGGAGGAACGTGAATAATCTCACTTAAGATGTTTGATCTTGAGATGAGATGAAGTTGAAATCGATTTCCCGGTTCACAGCCAGACAGCGGTGGGTGGGAGGGGAGAGAGCTGGGGGAGATGGGACATCCAGGCCTGTCTGGGCTCCAGCTCTGCTGGGACAAGGACCCCCAGCTCCTGCAAAACTCCGACAAACTGCACAGTGGGTGAGAGGCTGCCCCAGCCCCATCACCCCAAAGGAAGGCATTACCGAAGCTCTTTGGTTTTTCCAAGTCTATGTTAATGGTTGACAAACCAGCCCACACATCTGTTTAACAGATATTCACTGTGTGTCTGGTACATGCCGTGGCCTGTCGGGAACTCACAGGAGGTGACTGTGAACGGGCTGGAGAGTGAGGAGCTAATGTTTGTGGAAGACCGTCTATGTCCAGGCATGGGTTACGAAGGCTGCATCCATGATGCTACACAGAACCGGGAGTCAGGGATTCCTGTGCCCTCTTTTCAGATGAGGAAATGGCCTCAGAGCTACGCGTGTCTGACTTTTGGGAGGACAGGATCCAGATGTGACTGCAGAGTTTGTGTGCTTTGCATGGAGGGGTATTCTGTCCAGGCAGGTGGCATGGGCAGAAGCCAGGCAGGAGGGTACAATAGGGAGAGCTCAGGGGGCCGTGAGGAGGCACGGGTGGACTGGACCTTGGCAGTGCCAGGGTCTTTTCCCTGCTGCCCCCTGCCCAGTTCAACGTGGAGAAGTAGCCTGGCCTTAGGTCTAGGAAGGGACATGTTCTGAAGGCCCAGCCAGGCAGAGTGAGGGGCCATCCACACCCCGATCTTCACACAGACACCCAGCCAGGCAGGGTGAGGGGCCACCCACACCCTGATCTTCACACAGACACACTTACACATCACCCGAACACACGGACCTAGACAGACACACGTTTATAAATACAGACACACAACACATACCGTATGGACAGAGACAGCTAGACGCGTGTGTGTGTGTGTGTGTGTGTGCACATCAGCACATACGCGCATGCTCACACATGCTCTAAGAGGTCATAGTCTCCTTGGGGGCAGCGACTATGTCTGTCTTGCTCACCACTCTGTCACCAGCACAGATCCTGGCTCATAACAGGGCCTCTCTAAATAATAATGAAGTTGAACTCAATTTCCACATGGAAACACAGACACATGCACACGTGGTTTGTGTGCATGGCGGCTGATGCTGGCAGAGAGGTGGTTTCGTCTCTGCAGCCCCCAGTGGGGGTTTCAGGGGACTTTCATGGGTAGAGACAGAAGCTGCCAACGTGGAACCTACAGGGTGAGCTGGGTCTGGGGGAGGTTCATGGCTCTCGGTCTCTGCTCCTGCAGCCTGGCTGGGCTTAGGGACCTAGCCTATCTGAAGGCTTCTGTCTAGCTTTCCTGCCATCAAGCCTCCACGGAGTGACCCCAAACCTCCCCCCATAACAGCCTCCACCAGGGTCTGGCCTCTTGGGGTCCTGGGTTGGGGGTTTAATGCATTATTGATTTCCCCAAGAAGGGAAAGTGCTGCAGCCATGGGTCCAGGTAGCTTATTTTGTGCGTCGATGACATTCAGGTACTAGTGAAAAATTATACCAATTATTAAATCAGCCATTATTACTTCAAAGTGCAATCAGTTGTCACAGCGGAGAGAGCTTGCACGGCGCGTTATTAGTCGGGCTGTGTGCACAGGGAAAGTGCTGAGAGGGGAGACTTTAACCAAAGGGCAAATGCATGAAATTTACTTAGAAATAGCGATTTATCACCCCTGGGTTTCCTACTGCTCAAATCCAGGCAGACACTTCACTGGCAGGAGACAGGCTCCTCGGCCGCCCCTGCCTCCTGCAGCTCCCGCCCTGACAGGAAATGAAAAATTGAGAAGTCGTTGTAACAGCTTAAAGATGCATTATCCTTTTTGATGTGCAATTTGAGCTTCATATCCAAAGGCAGATGAAATCACCGCACCCACGCCAGGCAGAGCGGAAAGAGCCACCTTTCCATGTGCTGGGAGGGGGCGGTGGAGGAGGCGCCTGCTGGCCTGGCCCCACCTGGCCCTGGCTGCCTCTCCAAGCCCGGGGGACACCAGGGGGCCAGCACTGAGGTCAAGGAGACAGAGCAATCTCAGGCAGAGTGGGAGGCAGGGAAGGAAGAAAGAGATGTAGCGTGAAGAGAGAAAGACATAAAGAAACAGAGACATGCAAATGCAAAGAGGGAGAAAGAAACAGAAGAGAGGGCGAAAGGGATCGAAAGAGTGGGAAATAAAGAAAAACAGAAAGATGAGGCATCGTGAGCCACAGAGACAGAAAGTGGGAGGAGAGGGACAGAAAGGTAGACAGAAAACACCCACCAGAAACCAAATGTGGGCAATGGCCGTGCGCCTAGGGAAGATGTGTGTGCACGTGTGAGTGTATGGTGCACACGCATGTGCATGGGTGTGAGGCAGTGTCAGTGGAGAGTATGCACATGTTCACACGAGTGTGTGTGCATGTGTGAGGGTGTTGTGAGTGTCTGCACACAAGCGCATAGGTGTGAGTATGTGTATGTGAGGGTGAGATTGGTCCTTTCCCTGTCAGGAGGCTCATCAGCCTTTGTTATTTTTCTTCCCTTAGATTGGACGATTGATGAGGGCAGGGACCGTAGCTGTATGTAGTTCTCCCCACTGCTCCTCCAGGGCTTGACATAGTGCCTTGCACATGGCAGGGACACAATGACTATTGGATGAGTGTGTGAGTGTGTGCAAGTGTGAATGAGTGAGATCGGAATTACAGCTGCTGTCAGAGGAGGACCACGTCAAGAAGCTTTCAGCCCAGACGTGTGCAGGAGAAAGTAGATACTATATCTATCAATCACTGTCTTTGATTTTTATCATTGTTATGACCCCACCTCCATTAGCCACACAGCGCAGTGAGGCCCCAGAACCACCTTCGTGCCCACCATCTGCCAACTGTTCCTGTTCTTATGGCATCGTGCCTGGCACGGCCCACTCCCTGCAGGACATCCCTGGATCGTGGGCCACTGACAGCTGAGGGTGAATGGAGGCCTTCACTCTAGCAGCCAATGGAAGGTCAGGGGCACAGGTGGATGACTCGGAAAGACCAGGGTGACTCTTACTTCCACGGCCCTGTGACCTTGAGCAAGCGATGGCATCTCCCTGAGCCTCTTTCCTTATCTGGCAGATGGGCCCTAGGGCTGTGAGGGGCTCTGACACCCTGTGTGGGCCCCGCACTGGGAAGAATGAGCCTGTCATGATATCACAGAGTTTCAGCCAACCTTAGAGGGCCTGCTTGCAAGGTGGCCACTGCCCATAGGGACCCCAAAATGAACCCCTGTGTTTCCAAATGCCCGGGGCCCACAGTTGAAGATCTGAGACCCATTCACCCGATGGGCTGCCCTGGGGCCTTAAAACCAACTCTGTTGTTTGAGGGTGGTACAGGCAGGGCTCACAGGAGAGCGTCAAGGGGATGACACATACAAGTCCCCACTTTGCATACATCCCTAAGAAAGCCGGGTGGGGTACCTCAGAGGTAGAGGGAGAGGTGAGGAGCACTGGGGCTGGGCAGATAGGTCCACCTCCATCACCTGAATGGAAACCCCACCAGCACACCGGCCCTGTCCATCTTGCCATCACTGAAGTTAGCTAGCGCAAAAATCATTTGTCACTCTCAAGTTGAGTGACCTTGGCAAAGCACTTCACCTCTCTGATCCTTCACTTTGTCACTAGCAAAAGGGTTCCCACTGCATGGGCCACCGAGGCCTGGCCAAGTGAGGCGTGTGCAGTCAGCCACAGACGGGAAGGAAACCATAGCAGCAATATTTAATATTATTCACAAAAAAAGGAAAGAAAAGAAGGATATATGTAAGGGTGGGTATCTCTAGGTGATAGAATTAAGGATGTTTTTTATTTTCTTCTTCTTCTTCTTTGTATTTGTTAGGTCCTTACTGGCTTTATAACCAGGAGAACATAATATATTTACAATAAATAAGAAAGTCTTTTATAAAGTTCCCAGGAGGGGGCCAGGCGCAGTGGCTCACGCCTATAACCGCAGCACTTTGGGAGGCCAAAGCGGGCAGATCACCTGAGGTCAGGAGTTCAAGACCAGTCTGGCCAACATGGGGAACCCCTGTCTCTACTAAAAATACAAAAAATTAGCTGGGTATTGTGGTGCACGCCTATAGTTCCAGGTACTTGGGAGGCTGAGGCAGGAGAACTGCTTGAACCCAGGAGGCGGAGGTTGTGGTGAGCTGAGATCGTGCCATTGCACTCCAGCCTGGGTGACAAAAGCAAAACTCTACCTTAAATAAAATAAAATTAAATTAAATTAAATTAAAATAAAATAAAATAAAATAAAACAATCGTTTCCAGGAGCGGCAGGTTCTCCCAGGATCCTCCTCGCTGCTGCTGAACCTGAGGATGATGCCAGCTCACTCCTCCAGCCTGGGGGCATTTGCGCCCCAGGGCTCAGGGCTGTCCAGGGATACCTTTGGGGCCCCAAAGCCCCCAACCCCATTTCCTCCAGCAGTTGGGGGGCCTGGCGTGTGTGCAGAAGAGGTCCATTCCCTTTCAGGCTCACCTTCCTGCTGAGCAGTCTCACAAAACCTCTGAACCTGAATCTGAGGCTCTTCCTAGGTGCACTGCCACCACCATGGGGCCAAATGTCATGGGTCCTTTTGCTGTCTTCCCAGGAGACTGGAAGTTCATTGTCAAAACACACAGACACACAGACATGCCTCTGCCAGGACCCACGAGCCCTTGCTGTACCCACCCTCCTTGTTCTTCCAATCCCCGTGCCAGGCATTCACAAATTCTCAAAGCAAACTCAGCAGTATTATCCCCATTTCCGAGGCAGGGAAGCTGAGGCCCAGAGATGGGATGTGATTTGCTGCAAGAGTGCTGGGGGCGAGGCAGAATTCACCCTAGCCTGCCCGACTCCAGGCCTGTGCCCTTTCCGTGACACCGTCTTACTGGTAACAGCTGGCAGGGAGAACGCAGAACTAATCAACTGCTCTATTGATTCCCACTTCTCCATCGAGGAGATCGATCTTGCCATTAGAAAGGGGGAAGACAGACATCGCTAGTGGAAATTGGAGACCCAGCTCAGGCAGGCAGTTGGCAGTGCAGTGGATGCTGCTCCGTCTGAGCTCTGGTTGCCTGGCAGGCCGGGTATGGGTCATGGCTAGTGGGCACCAGACAGGAAAGGGTGGCCAAGGCTCTAGGACCCATAGACCATGCAGCACCTGAGAGGTGCCCTCTGGCTGGCTAGGGATGGAGGTGGGCTCTGAACACCAGTTTCCAGTTCACTGGAGTCATGGCAAGCCTTCTGGCCTCAGTCATGTTGTTCATCTGTCAGTCTCTCCATCCATCCCTCCTTCATCCTTCCATCCTTCTACCTCTCTAGTCATCTAACCTTTCCTGAGCTCCTCCTCTGAACCAAGCACTGTGTAAGATGTTAGGGTTCCGAAGGGGACCTCGGCATGCCCATCTTCTAGTCGGGGGCTGGGGACTGATTGCAATTTATCCTGTTTCATGTTTTTCTCAGTGACCCAGATGACCCACCAAGGACTGGCAAATCACTGAAGTGACAAGCTAAACCTCAGGCCACAAAATAATCCAGATGTAAATTCTCCCTAGAAGTTGTTCCTTTTCCTGTTGGGAGGCTCATCAGCTTTTGTTATTTTTCTTCCCTTAGAATGGAAGATTGATGAGGGCAGGGACCGTGGCTGTGTGTAGTTCTCCCCACTGCTCCTCCAGGGCTTGACAGGGTGCCTCACACATGGCAGAAGCCCAGTGACTATTGGGTGAATGGATAGATGGATGGATAGATGAATTGTTCGGTGGATGGGTGGGTGGATGGATGGATGGATGGATGAATCATAGGGTGGATGGATGGGTGGATGGATAGATGGATAAATGATTAGATGAATGCATGGATGGATGCATGGATAGATGGGTGGATGGCTGGATAATTGTTGGATGGATGGATGGATGGATGGATGGATGAACTGGACAGATGGATGGATGAACTGGATGGATGGATGGATGGATGGATGGATGGATGGATGGATGGATAGATGAATTGTTAGTTGGATGGGTAACTTGGATGGATGAATTGTATGTATGGATGGGTAGGTGGAAGGATAGATGAGTGGTTGGATGGGGGGGTGAATAGATGAGTGGATGGGTGAATGGATACATGTATGGGTGGATAACTGAAATTGTTGTGGCTCAGAGAGGCTCCCAGACCCAAATCTGAAAGAGTTTAGGAGCTTATCCCTTCCATACAGTTGTTTCTGCAGCTTGCATATCCCATTTTGATTTGCTTAGTTCTGGTTGAAGGGCTCTCACTGTGCAGCCAGCAGCCTACTCCATGGCTGGATGGCTCTCACGGGAGAGTGCCCACCTGGGCCAAGCCAGGACTAGGAAGCTAACTCCCACCATTAAGTTTAACCCTTCGTCAAATGAGTTAAATCATGTCATTGAAGGCAACAACCCTTCTCATCCATGTGCAAAGTTCTCATAGCCTTCATCTGTAATCCTGATTACCTTTGCATCTGGGTGGCTCTCAGCTCACTCAGAAATGTCAAGTTATTTCTTAAAGTGAGACTCCCTGAGGAGAGGAAATTCCCTAAGGAGGCAACACTTTGGATACATTTTCACTAGTTCGGAAATGATGGAGACTATCACCTCCTTTGTTCTAGACTCCATATCTCCATTAATACAGCCTGAGATCAGACATCAAGTGATCTAACATATGTGGAGGTGCTTAGTACTGTGCCTGGCACAGTGTTATGCAAGATTTTGCTGGGACTTTCCAGAACTGTTCAGACATAGACCAAACAAGATTCAAGGCCAAAACAAGCATGGATTACTATGCTGCAGGAACAACTGTCAATAAAATCAATGAAATCAAATGGGGTGACAATGTAGGGCTGCCCAGCACAGGTTCTGGTATGCATTAGAAATGAGAGGTCTCTTTCAGGGTGTGTCATACTTTAAGAATTTGGATTCCACTTAAACACCCTGATCTTTGTCCCATGAACCAGCATCATAGACTCAATCTAATGCTACCCTCGTGAAATCATGAATGGAAGACGGTCGATTCAGATGGCCCTTGCATAGACAGAGCACTTACTGCATGCTCAGAATCTCATTCAGTGCTTTGCCAAGATCATCTCTTGCTACATCTCATTATGGTGGTTGGGAAGCAGCGTTTTTTGAGCACCCACTGTGTGCTATGTACTAAGGATAGGAAGATGATGGTGAGCAGGGCAGCCCTGGTTCCTTCCCTTAGCTCAGCTGCAGTTGGCAGGAAACCTTTGCCAAGCAGTATGCAGGGGAGTTCACCTCCCATAGAGTTGGGCAGGGGGTCACTAGGGTAGGGTCCAGACTAGGGAGAAGCCAGTGAGGCACCTAACCTAAGGAGGCACTCACTCTCAAGGGTGTGCAAGTGTGCACAAGTGTGCAATTAGCACCAAAGTGTAAGCACCTTGTTACATTTTGCACTGTGAGCACTTCGCTTCTCTTACTTTAGTTCCAGGGGAATGCTGCCTAAGGAAGGAGAAACTGGGTCCCCTGAGGACAGCCCAGTGTGGGGAGTGGAGCCCTGGGAGCCAGGGGTATTGGTCTGGCTGCAGGGGAGAGGCAGAAATGAGAGGCCCAGGTGGAGAGGCAGCTCAGGGAGGCTGTGGGGCAGGGGGTCAGGGCAAACCCTTACACGATAAACAGACACAAGTCACTCAGTTGCTCAGTGGCAAAAACTATTACTCACAATAATGAAGGACCAACTGTGCCTCCCCAGGAGGGAGGGACATTTCTCGAGGGCTCTCTGATACTCCCCCCTACCTCCCAGCCCAGAACAGACAGCCCGAATGCTCCTCACAGCCTGTAAGGAGCTGTGAGGGAGGCCCAGAGCTAGTAAAGGCTGGGAGGCAGGGAAGGGGCACCCTGACTCCCCGAGGTGCAGAGGGGTTGGTCCCACAAGGCCCCTGGGGCCAGGGGAAGGGGCTCCCAATCAGGCCTTGGAAGGCTGCTCTGCAAAATGAGAGCCCGAGAGGGCAATTGCCTCTGGCACATGAAAAACTCCAGATCTATAACTTCCTGGAACATAATTAGCTGCTAACTTCAGAGATGCATTGGGGTTTGTGTAATAGGCACTGGGACAGCTCAAGAACCGCGGAAACTGGGAGAAAAATGGGGCCGTCTGGCTCGAAAATGGAATGAGACAAAAGGCTTGCAATGCGGAGCTTCCTGCAACTGCGACGCTGAGACCTGAGGAAAATCCTAATTACTATGATCGCTCCCTTCTATGGGTGCCAGGCGCTCCACCAAGTGCTTCACATTCAAGCTCTTTGAGTGTTTACATAACTCCATGGGGCAGGCATCATTATCAGAAACGACAAGCGACTGTCCAGAGCTCACAGACAGAACCGGGATTCGAACACACAACTGATTTCAGAGTTCAACTCCCATCCACTGTCTTTACCACTCCAGATAGAAACTCCATGTCCTCAAGTCACTCCCACCTCCCCAGGAGAGGGTAGGCACGAGGAACAAATGTTAGAAAATGACCTCTTCCTCTTTCCTGGAAACCCACCCAGCCCATTCTGATCAAGGGTGGCAACAAGACAGAGACGCTGAAAGCAGAGAAATGATCAGACCCGGTTCCTCCTGGGGCATCCATCCCAAGGGATGTATTAGCTGGGACAAGTTATACTCGCCTCTGTAACCAATAACTCCCAAACCTCAGTAGCTTAACACAATAGAGGTTTATTTCCCACTTGGGAAAAGGGATAAAGTCCACTGGAGTGGGGAGGGCTGAGCTCTGTTCCACATTCAGCAGTCCAGGCACCCTCCATCTGTGGCTCTGCTGTTCCCTGGGGCCTCAGAGTTCTCTGTAGAAGGGGCCACACAGATCAGCCCTAGAAGTACTTCACTTCCAGCAACATTCAGTCACATGGGCCAGACTCAGCCACATGACTACATCTGCTAGCAAGGGAGACTGGGAATGAAGGAGGAAAAGGAAATAGGCTCACGGAAGTGTCACAGAAGGGAAGCCTGTTTCACCTCCACCCCTCCCTCCATCCACCCATTATCCATTCACAATGTAATGAGATCTACTGTCTGCTGGGCACCATGCAGTGTTTTAGATAGAGCTGGGAGCAAAACAGACCGTGACCTTGACCCCATAGAGTTCAGCCTAGAGGAAAAGAGAAACATTTTTATAATCAACGAATTACAATTATTGTTAAATATTATACTCTTTTAAAGTGTAATGCATGCACTACACTTTAAAAGAATGTAATATTTAACAATAATTGTAATTTGGGCGCACAGGGGCCCATAGCAGTGTGTGGCACTGGGGCCTGAGCAAGACTGAGAAATCCAGGAAGGCTTCCCTGAAGAAGTGTCTTTTATGCAGTCGTAAAAGACATGAAGGGGTTCGTTGAGTGGGCTGTATGAAGGGTTTTCCAGGCGGAGAAGACAGTTCAGGCAAAGGCCCTTGAGGAAACTTGTTCCTGCTCCTTGTGGAGTCACTACCTATCCAGACCTGCCCAGATGTGAGTCTGCAAGAGGCCCCTCCCTGGACCCTCAGGGAGGGCTCTTGGAATGTCTGGGGCTCTCCCTGCAGCCTCCATACCTCACTCCTCCTGGCACTGCCCCCTCTCGACAGGCTTTCCCAGCTGAGTTCCCAAGAGGGCAGGACATTACCCTGGACCAGCTCCATTTCTATCTCCATCCAGACTGCAGGCCTGTGGAGCTTGAATTTAAGCCTATGTCCACCGGAGACACTCTTGGGCTATGGATCTCAGGTCACCATACCCTTCAACCCTGAAGGTTTAAATGCCCTCTGGAGAGGCTGGGCCCTGCTGACTTGCCTCAGACCAACCCCTGGCCACAGCACCCCTGGGCAGAGTGCCCCTCACCTCCCAGTACCCCAACATGGTAGGGAAGGAGATTCTTTTTTTTTTTTTTTTTTTTTTTTGAGGCAGAGTTTCGCTCTTGTTGCCCAGGCTGGAATGCAGTGGCACATCTCGGCTCACTGCAACCTCCGCCTCCCAGGTTCAAGTGATTCTCCTGCCTCAGCTTCCCGAGTAGCTGGGATTACAGATGTCTGCCACCCCACCCAGCTAATTTTTGTATTTTTTAGTAGAGACGGGGTTTCACCATGTTGGCCGGGCTGGTCTTGAACTCCTGACCTCAAGTGATCCACCTGCCTCAGCCTCCCAAAGCGCTGGGATTACAGGCGTGAGCCACCGCACCCGGGTGAGCCATGGCGCCCAGCCAGGAAAGGAGATCCTTGACTAATACTTCCATGGCCTTGGGGGCCCAGCTATCTGGCAAAGCACAGCCCTGCCATCTCCCTAGAATCCTCCACGTTGAATAGAACCACCTTGACAATCCACTTAGTGGTGGTGACATTCTAAAGGGCAGTTGCTAAGTTGCTTTCCAAGAGACCGGGCCCTGCTGACCAGAGGAGCCCAGGCTTCTCTGAGCACATGGTAAGTGCGGGAATAGCAAGGCTGGAGACAGAAACTGAGCAGAGCTGAACTGCTCTGTATCCTAGAGGGCTAAGAAGTTTGTGGTGGGGTGGGATTGAAGGAGACAAGCCCACCAGGCCGGCCACTGGGAGAGGGAGGGGAGAGCAAAGAATCCCTGGGCAGAGGAACAAGGGAGGACGAGCTTCTCTATTGTCTCTAAAAATACTCAGCAAACATTATTCACTGGTCCTTCTACTTGGGAGTCCCCGCGGAGATGCTGAATTCTGCAATCAGGTTGGCATGGGGCACAAAGCGGAGAAGCAGCCCATGGGTACAGGCGCTGGAGAATGAAGGGACGGCCACATCTGGGCCACCTGCACGATGGGAGATCCTTTCAAGGCTGCGGGTTACCCGAGTGGCAGGTTATGTTTTCCCTGTGCTGTTGGCTTGGTAGGTGCAGCACAATCTCAGGGCAAGCAGAGGTCTAGAGAGTTCATGCCCTTAGAAGCAGACCTGGACAATGATGTACAGTGAGACATCAACCAGTAAATAGCCAAGTTGTCCTGTCCGGCAGTTGGGTTAACTCTGAGGCATGCCCTGCATCTCCTGAAGCTCCCCAGCAGACTCTGCTCCAGTTGCCCATGATGGCAGCTTATCTGACAACTCTTCGTCTATCCACTCTTCCTCTTCCCTGTCTCCCTTCCCCACTCTCTGCTGGTGTTTCCTGGGATCACTTCTCAAATAGACAACTTGCTCTGAAATCCTCTCAGGTTCTGCTTGTGAAGCAGCTCAAACCAAGACAACAGGTCCAGTGCTTGGCAGGACCATGACCGGTGCACTGTCTTCCTGGTCATGCTCTGATTGGAGGATTATCCTTGGCCAGTGGTTCTCACCAGGAAAAGTGTGCTCTCCTGGGTCCCCTGCAAACCAACAAGGTGCCCGAAGATGGTGTAAAAACACAGATTTGTCCCACCTGGTTTCACCCCACTTTCCTCTCTGGTCCCAGACCTCAGGGTCTGGACATTTCTGCCAGGGAACATCTGTTCTGCAGAGCAGCCGGGACTCCCCCTGCCACCCCCCACCAAGGAGTGGTTCTAAGTTAGCTTCTCACATGGAAGAAAAGCAGCTGTCACTGAAGCCACGTCAATCTGAGCGGTAAAAGGTTTGGGCAAAAACATATTTTATTGTTCTTGCTGTCAGAAACATAAAGATTGAAGGGGCATGTGACTCGGTAATTGCTGTGGACTTTTTTTTTTCCCTTGACAATAAACATAAAACTTAAAACTGTATTAAAATCATTTGACAATTTTTATGCTCAAAGAGCCTGGAATGAATAATGGGTTTTTTTGCATCTAAAATGCACTCTCTCGTCAACCTATAAAACTGTCAGAAATAAATTCATCAAAAGCAGATTATATAATTAAAAGTCGCTATTTGTGTCTCTGCCCGGTTGGGATCAGAATTGTTTGTTTGTCTCTCTCTCCCTGTCTTTTAAAATTTTTAATTTTTTTAAAGCTCTAGAGGAGACACCCTAGAGCTAGTCTGCTTTGTCTGGGGGAGATGACAAAATGAGGATTTCCTTGGGCAAATGCATATTTCCTGCTGCAGCCAGCCCCCACTGTGTCGATGCCAGTAGAGAACAGACGCCCTCCCAGCCAGTGCAACCTCCTGGTGAGCCCAAGAGGGCAACATCCTACGCTGGGGAAGAGTTCCTTTCCCTGACCCAGTAGCAGAGAAGAGAGAGTGAGACAGAGACATTGAGTGTGCACCCATCTCCCTCTCCCATTTTCTTCTCCTTCTGAGCACTCTGGGGGGTCATGCCTCCCAGTCAACTTGCTGTTGGTTGAGGTGAGGAGACTTGTTCTTCCCAGTGAGCTGTGGGCATTGGTGGTGTGTGTCATTTGGGGGCCAAAGCAGTGAAGTGCTGGTCCTAAATCCTCCAGTACTTTCATACTCTCCAAGGCAACCGGGGAGGTGTGTTCCCAAAGGTGCCACTACAGGAATGTAGAGCCTCCTCCAGCCTGGATCACTGAGTCACTGCGTGGAGGACTTTGTCCTGGAGAGTCACCTAGACCAACAGTAAGCTTTGTGTGTTAAGCCACCGAGACCGGTTTGTAACCTCAGCATAACTGAGCCTATCCTGTCTGTTTGCAAATGTAATCGGTTTTATTGCTATTCAGGGATGGTGAGGCTAACAGATCAGAACGTGATTACCTTGAAAAGATGGTTTGTTATACTTATAGATCCCTAGAGAGAAGCCACGCCATGCCATGGAGGTGTCATATCAGGAAGCACCTGTCAGTTTGGAAGCAGAGTTGGGGGGAGGGCAGGGAAAATGTGTGTAAGAGCCCTTGTGGTGGTTTCCACAGGAAAGAGAGGGTGAGCAGGCTCAGCACTGACTAGCGTGAGTAACATCAGCAGACTCTGCGGGTAGGCGCTGTCCCCAGGGTCAGGAAGCGGGCCCTGGAGTGATTAGGGCAGGTGGATAGTGCCGCCGGAGTGTCAGAGCCCCACAAAGAAGGTGGGTGGGTAAATGGCTCTGGATTGGTTAGTCTGCCTTTCAAAGGGGCTCACTCTGGGGCCCGTTGTTTGCTGTCTCTAAGGTTTCGCTAATCCCTCCCCGGGGAAGGGCAGTCCCTCTCCCTCTAGTGGCGGCAAGTCCCCAAGCTATTTTGAAATAAAAGGTGCGGTTAGTGTTTAGTACACCGACTGAGCCAGGGGACGTTGGTAGTGTCCCCGCAGGGAAAGGGCCAAATGCTGACTCTGATGAGTCATGGGATACCCAGTGCGAGGAGAGAAGCGGCAGAGCACAGGTGGAAGCGTGGAGGTGGTGGAGGTAGGAGCTAAATTTGGGGATGGTGAAGAAAGCAGAATGCTGGAGCTTCGGGGACCCGCGGAAGAGATGGTGAGGTGCAGGGACCTGAGGCTGAGGCTGGAGTCCAGGGTCTGGCTTTGGTCTTCGTCTGAGAAGCTGTGGGACTGTGATCCCAGACTTTACCCCAGAGGGAGGAACCCTGTAAGAAGAAGTTGGCAAGAGGCTGGCATACCTAGAGGAGCACAGCATGGTTTTTTTTGTTTTTTTGTTTTTTCACGGAATCTTGGTCTGTCGCCAGGCTGGAGGGCAGTGGCACGATCTTGGCTCACTGCAACCTCCAGCTCCCTGGTTCCAGCAATTCTCCTGCCTCAGCCTCCTGAGTAGCGGGAGTATAGGCATGCGCCGCCACACCCAGCTAATTTTTGTATTTTTAGTAGAGATGGGGTTTCACCATGTTGGCCAGGATGATCTCGATCTCCTGACCTCTTGACCCACCCGCCTCGGCCTCCCAAAGTGCTGGGATTACAGGCATGAGCCACCACACCCGGCCGCACAGTGTGTTTTTAAACTTGGGTCTGCCCACCGGGAACTGCCCTTATTCCACCAAAGCACAGACACCTCCTGCAATGAGACCAGGTGCCCAGATGGACCTCCTGGCCTCCAGGACTCACTGACCAGGCCCCCTTGGGGGCAGGAAGCCCTGGGGAGAGCCTCCCAGGCCAGCCCCCAGTCAGGCCCCAGGCAGTTACCTTAATGTCTTTGAATGCTAACTCAGGGCTCTGGAGTCCCCAAATTCCCCACCGACTGGGCTTACTTGGGTAAGGAGACTGAGCTGGCCAGGCCTGGGGTCATGGAGGCATGAAAAAGGAAGGGAAACCCAGGCAAGGTGAGAAGAGACAGAAGGAGAGATGGGGAAGGAGGGAAGTGCTAAGTGATTAATATTCTGTGAGCCTTTACTGTGTGCCGGGGACTTCACTTTCACGGCCCCAGGGAATAGAGAATCTTAGCCTCATTTCACAAATGAGAAAATTGGGGCTCAGAGAAGCTCAGCAAGTGGTGGCCGCTTGTCCAACATACCACAGCCACACTAGGCTGTCTGGGTCCAAAGTCTGTGTTTGGAAAGCAAAATATTCATCTGTGGCTCCTTGGGCTAAGTGGAATGTTTGGCTCCAACTGAGCCAGAGAAGTAGGAACACACAGATTTACTCTCAACTCAGGGCAGAGGAGACAGGCCTGGCAGGCGTGGAGGAGACCCTCTCTCAATGCAGAGGCTCTCAGGAGGTGCTGCCTTCCCCTTCGAGGACGGGATGTTTCTGTAAGCCTTTCTTATCAGGCTAAAGAAGAATCCTGCTATTTCTATTTTGCCAAGCGAGGTTTTCCTGCAAAATGGATGCTGAGTGTTATCAAATGCCTTTTTATCATCCCTGGTTTTTCCCTTTTGGCCTATTAATATGATGAATTATATTAATAGAGTTCCTAAAATAGAACTGTCCTTGCCTTCCAATAATATACCCTACCTGGTCATTGTGGAATATTCATTTAGTATATTGCTAGATTCAATTTGCTAATATTTTATTTAAGATGTTTGCATCTATATTCGTAAATGAGATTAGCCTGCAGCCTTCTTTTTTTGTGCTATCTTTTGTCAGGTTTATTTAGTTTTGTAAATGAGTTGGAAGGGCTTCTAGTTCTGAAAATAGTGTGGATCAGATATCCCCAAAATCTTCCTGCCACAAACGCCTAGAAATGCCCAATACGGTATAACAAATACTTGAGCCTACAGAAAAGTAGAGAAAATTTCCAGGACCAAGAAATAAAGTAGGAACTGAAAACCAAAGAGATAAGCACATGACCTGTCACTGCAGCTGTCCAGGGAAAGGAGAGAGAGGATATTTATACCCACATAGGCAGAGGAGACAAGGCTTTGAGTGTGAGTTAGATGAAAAGCTAGACCTGACATCCCTGTGGCTTGTGTTCTCAGTGAGGGGTAGACTTGGGAAAAAACCTGTCTTTTGGTATAGGAAGAGAAGAGAGAAAATGCAGAGAACCAGAGAAACAGCATTCAAGGAGAGAATAAGAATGATCCAGAATTGATTTAAAATAGTCATAATTCACCAATAAACACACAATTCACTCGTCATTAGGGAAATGCAAATCAAAACCACAATGAAATGCTCCTTCACACCCATTATGATGGCTACTATCAAAATACAGAAACTGGCGAGGTGCAGTGGCTCCCTGTAATCCCAGCACTTTGGGTGGCCTAGAGGGGTGGATCACTTCAGGCCAGGAGTTCAAGACCAGCCTAATCAACATGGTGAAACCCCTGTCTCTACAAAAAAAAAATACAAAAATTAGCCGTGTGTGGTGGTGGGCACCTGTAGTCCCAGCTACTTGGGAGGCTGAGGCAGGAGAATTGCTTGAACCTGGGAGACAGAGGTTACAGTGAGCGGGGATCACACGACTTCACTCCAGCCTGGGTGACAGAGTGAGACTCTGTCTCAAAAAAACAAATAAAAAAAAAAATTAACAAACACTGACAAGGATACGGAGGTTTAGCTGCCATGGAAAACAGTATGCTGTTCTTCAGAAAATTAATAGAACTACCATATGATTCAGTAATCTCATTTTTGAGTACATGTCCAAAAGAACTGAAAACAGGATCTCCAAGAGATATTTGCACACTCTTTTTTTTTTTTTTTTTAATTTGAGATAGGGTCTCGCTCTGTCGTCCAGGCTGGAGTCCAGTGGTGCGATCTTGGCTACTGCAACCTCCACCTCCCGGGATTAAGTGATCCTCCTGCCTCAGCATCCCAAGTAGCTGGGATTACAGGCACGCACCACCACGCCTGGCCAAATTTTGTATTTTTGATAGATACAGGGTTTCGCCATTTTGCTCAGGCTGGTGTTGAACTCCTGGGCTCAACTGATCCGCCCGTCTCCGCCTCCCAAAGTGCTGGGATTACGGGCGTGAGCCACCGTGCCTGGCCTGCACACTCATCTTCATAGCAGCATTATTCACAAAAGTCAAGAGGTGGAA